>NC_057801.1:531144380-531155411 GCF_018294505.1 Triticum aestivum | reverse complement strand
AGAGAGAGAGGGAGAGAGAGAGAGGGAGAGAGAGAGAGAGAGAGAGAGAGAACAGGAGTCTGGGAGAGCGGTGAGGGAGTCCTGGATTAGGGGGTATCCGGACGGCCGGACTCTATACTTCGTCCGGACTGTTGGAGCGTGAAGATACAAGACTCAAGACTCCGTCCCGTGTCCGGATGGGACTCTCCTTTGCATGGAAGACAAGCTTGGCGATTCGGATATTGTATTTCCTTCCTTTTAACCAACTCCATGTAAATCCTAGCCCTCTCCGGTGTCTATATAAACCGGAGAGGTTGGTCCTTAGAAGGCCGATCACGATCACAACCATAATCATCATAGGCTAGATTCTAGGGTTTAGTCTCTACGATCTCCTGGTAGATCTACTCTTGTACTACTCACATCATCAATATCAATCAAGTAGGAAGTAGAGTTTTACCTCCATCGAGAGGACCCGAACCTGGGTAAACATTTTGTCCCTTGCTTCCTGTTACAATCAGCCTAAGACGCACAGATCGGGACCCCCTACCCGAGATTCGCCGGTTTTGACACCGACATTGGTGCTTTCATTGAGAGTTCCTCTGTGTCGTCGCTGCAAGGCTCGATGGCTCGTCTCGTTGTCAAGGACAACATTACCTCTGGGGGAGCGCTGGCTGTAGGCCAAACTCTCCGACTTGGCGGCTTCATCATGGCCACCCCATCGGCTGTTGCGCCGACAATGGCCTCTCGGGTCATCACGCATAACCTTCGCGTCAATTCGGAACACGCCAAACAGATGGATCCGATAGAGCTCTCCTCCCTTAATGAGCTCTTGGATCCCATCGCCGCTTTGGGAGTCGCTACGGACTATGACCGGATCGGGCTTAAACCTGACCAATGGGACATTAAATCCCCACCGGCCACACATCAGATAGCGGTAGTGGAGGAGCCACATACGGATTACCCCTATATTTTGAGGACGAATTATGTCCGGATCACCGAGCTCCCTGAGCCAGACTCCCGCTCAAGGGGAGACATGACCTAGATCCCGGACTTAGGATCGTGTATTGGGCCAGAAAAATTGGGCAGCGCCCCTGATCCCGAGCTGTCGAACACGGAACTCCCCTGCAACTAGGCGCTAGATCGGATCAGAATCCTGATTCAGCTACGAACACCCACCCGTACTTAAACCATCTCTCCCATATCAGACAAGAGCCCCATGAGACAGTACATCGCTATTGGGCTAGATTCCTCCTTGTGCTAAATAAGGTCAAGGACTGTCATGAGGAGGACGCAGTCTCACTTTTCTGCAAAAATTGCACGAACAAAGGAATCCTTAATTCCATAAGTCGCCGTGACATAGTCCACTTTGTTGACTTGGCAACCATAGTACAGAAGTACTATGCGATGGAAAGCGCCTGGAAAACCCAAACAGAATTTTGGGATAGTCCGGCTCTCACCAAAACCTTTGTTCGAGCTAAACGGGCGAACTCTCGTAAGTTGGCCGATCCAATCACCAAGAAGCCAAAGCCCACCCCAGGGTGTGGAACCGTATTGGAAGAATGGCTCAATGGGCCATGTAAACTCCATAGTACGCCGGACACAACACCAACCCATAGCCTTAGGGCATGTTGGATACTCTGGCAGGTAGCAAAAAGTGGCGAGGATCTTCTTGTAAGCCATAAAGCAGAACAACATCCCGCCAAAGAACATAATACGGTACTAAAAGTCTTCGAGACTTTCGCCTCAAACAATAGGCGCAAGCGAGCTCATCGAAGCTCCGCTGAAATCAGCCATGTGGCAAAAATAAATCCGTGAAACGACACTACTATAACTTTCAATGCCAGTGACGAACCTCGATTCCAGACCGTCCGGGCACCAGCCGCTCTGGTCCTTAGCCCAATCGTGGACGGCTTTCGGCTCACTAAAGTACTCATGGACGGCGGAAGCAGATTAAACTTGATCTACGAAGAAACACTCAACAAGATGGCAATTGATAAAAGCCCCATTGAACAAAGCGGCACAACCTTCACGGGAATTATCCCTAGTCGGGAAGCGCGATGTGCGGGAAAAATCACACTCGATGTGGTATTCGGCACCCCGGAGAATTATTGGTCCGAAGAAATCACATTCCAAGTGGCTCCTTTCAGCAGCGGATACCACGCCCTTCTAGGGCGTGAAGCGTTTACAAGCTTTCAAGCTATACCCCATTACGGGTACATGAAGCTTAAAATGCATGGACCAAACGGAATCATCACTCTAGCCAGTGATCCGGACGTCGCACTTCATGCCGAAAACAAAACTGCAGCACTAGCCCTGGAAGCATTATCCGAAGCCCTAGCAGCCGAAGAATTAACAACACCGCGTGCCACCGTGGACAGGGACGACGTGATACTCGACAAGCGACCCAAGTCCACCTTGTTTAAACCCGCCTACGAGATAGTCAAATTCCAAGTACATCCAACGGACCACACAAAGACAGCTTCCATTGGGACACAGTTGAGCCCCGCAATGGACGCTGCACTGCGAGACTTCTTACGCGAGAATTGGGACATTTTCGCCTTGCACCCATCAGACATGCCGAGCATCCCATGCGGATTGGCCGAACACAGCCTTAATATACTAAAAGGATACAAACCTGTCAAGCAGACTCTAAGGCGGTTTTCAGTGCCCAAATGGCAAGCCATGGGGGAAGAGCTAGCCAAGCTACTTGAGGCCGGATTCATCAGAGATATCATGCATCCGGATTGGCTGGCAAATCTGGTAATGGTACCAAAGAAGGACAAATCCTGGCGCCTATGCGTCGACTTCAAAGACATCAACAAGGCTTGCCCCAAGGATCCCTTTCCCCTCCCACGCATCGATCAAATCATCGACGCCACAGCAGGACACGACTCCCTGTGTTTCCTCTACGCAACTCTGGATACCATCAAATAAAGATGGCAGAGTTCGACCAAGCTGCAACAGCTTTCATAACGCCATATGGTCCTTTCTGCTTCAACACTATGCCTTTCGGGCTTAAAAATGCCGGTGCAACCTATCAACGCATGATTCAAACATGCATGGAAAAGCAAATCGGCAAAACAGTGGAGGCATATGTGGACAACGTGGTCATAAAAACAAGACACGTTGAAACCCTAATAGATGACTTGAGGCTTACGTTCGATAACCTCCAAACATACGACATCAAACTGAACCCGGAAAAATGTGTTTTCGGCTCCCCTCTAGAAAACTGCCGGGCTTCATTGTTTCCAATAGAGGAATTGAAGTGAATTCGGAAAAAATCTGAGCTCTGTCGCAGTTAGCTATACCAACAGACCTCAAGCACATCCAGAAACTAGCTGGATGCGTGGCTGCTTTGAGCCGCTTTATCTCTAGGTTAGGAGAAAAGGCATTACCTCTTTACCGCCTTCTTCGGCGCACCAAACACTTCGTGTGGACGGATGCAGCCGGGGCCGGACTGGACAAAATAAAGACCTTATTGGCCAGTAATCCAGTCCTAACAGCGCCAAATATCGGCGAACCTATGCTGCTGTACATAGCTGCAACACATCAAGTTGTAAGCGCAGTGCTCATCGTCGAACGAGAGGTTGACGGATAAAAATTCCCGCTCCAGAAGCCGGTTTATTACGTATTCACGGTCCTCACCCCATGAAAATCCCGACACCCACACTATCAAAAAAATAGCATACGCGGTCTTTATGGCATCCCGAAAGCTATGACACTACTTTCAAGAGTGTTCGATTATGGTGGCCTCCGAAGTACCACTCAAGGACATAATAAATAACCGCGACGCTACGGGCCAGATCACTAAATGGGCCATCGAGCTCCTTCCGTTCGACATACGATACAAGCCACGGCGGTCCATCAAGTCGCAAGTACAAGCTGACTTTGTCACCGATTGGACAGAAGCCGAACTCCCTAAAGAGTACGGCGCGTACTCTAACTGGACCATGCACTTCGACGTGTATATAATGCTGGCCGGATGGGGAGCAGGTGTAGTCCTGACGTCTCCCACCGGAGACACGGTCCAGTATGTCCTCCAAATATTATACACAGACTCCAATAATGCAGCCGAATACAAGGCTCTATTGCACGGTCTTCGGATGGCAGTCTCTATGGGCATTCAACGCCTAGAAGTGCGTGGCGATTCAAACCTCGCAATATCACAAATAAACGGAGACTTTGATGCCAAGGATCTGAAAATGGCGGCCTACCGTAATGTCGTCCTCAAAATGTCAGCCTGGTTCGAGGGGCTCAAATTCCACCATGTGGCTCGAGAAAACAATCAAGAGGCGGATATCCTCGCCCGCATCGGTGCTAAACGCGACCCTGTCCCACCTAACATATTCCTGGAAAGGCTGTTCAAGCCATCCGTGGTATGGGAAGGGGAGTCCGACAATACTAGCACGGATCCGAATACACCCCCAGATTCGGAACTATCAGACATAATCGGAGGCTCTACCACAGATATAACATCTTCGGCCCACGAAATCATGGCTGTAATCGCCCCGTGGACTGAGCCTTTCTTGGCCTACCTAAATAGGCAGGAGCTCCCCGAAGACCAAAATGAAGCACGTTGCATCGTTCGGTGTTCTAAAGCTTACAAAGTCCATGAAGGGGAACTCTATAAGAAAAGTGCGTCCAGAGTGCTCCAAAGGTGCATCTCCGAAGAGGAAGGGCGGTAGCTCTTGGCTGAAATCCATGCCAGACTGGGCGGGCACCACGCCGCGGCTCGAGCACTGGTCAGCACGGCCTTCAGTACAGGCTTCTATTTGTCGATGGCCCGAGCAGACGCACAGGACCTTGTCCAACACTGCGTCATTTGCCAACTCTTTGCCAATCAGAGTCATATGCCCCCTACTACTCTCCAAACAATCCCCATAACTTGGGGGCTGGATATGGTCGGACCTCTTAAAGGGGGAAGCCATAAGAAAAAATACTTATTGGTCATGGTGGACAAGTTCACCAAATGGATAGAAGCCAAGCCAGTCAAAACGGCCGAATCCGGACCAGTGATAGACTTCATATCCAGGGTCGTACACCGATACGGCGTCCCCCACAACATCATCACTGATAATGGCTCAAATTTCACAGCCAATGAAGTGAAAACTTGGTGCGGCAAAATGGGCATTAAGCTCGACTATGCTTCCATCTACCATCCCCAAAGAAACGGCCAGGTCGAACGGGCAAACGGTCTCATCATGAGCGGCATCTAACCCAGACTAGTGCGATTGTTGACAGAGTGGGACACGCAGTGTGTCGAAGTGCTTGACTCTGTACTATGGGGGCTGCAGACCATGCTGAATCGCACCACCAGATATACACCATTTTTTATGGTGTACGGCGCAGAAGCAGTACTACCCTGCGACATAATACATGATTCGCCACGTGTACGGATGTAGGAAGAGAAGGAAGCTGAGTTAGATCGGCAGGATAACTTGGATGCCCTGGAGGAGGAGCGCGACATCGGAAAAGCCCGCTCCACATTCTATCAGCAGCAGGCTCGACGGTACCAAAGCAAAGAAGTGCGGGCCAAAACTTATAATATTGGCGAGCTCGTTCTACGCCTACCGGAGAAGAAGAAGGACAAGCTCAAACCCAAGTGGGAAGGTCCCTTCTTCATTGATAAAGTTCTCACTAGAGGAGCATACCGCTTACGTAATGCATCCGATAACAGACTCAAGCCGAACCCATGGAACGTGGCCAGACTCTGGAGATTATACGCCTAGCGCCAAACTCAGTGTTCGTCTCCTTACCTCCTCCTTTTTAATTATGCTCCCTCCCTTTTCATTTCTCGAACTTTTTTCCTCTTCACACAAAGTACTTAATACAGTACGGACACCCGGATCACTCTGGCCGCACTATGTGTGCAAGCAATACCTGGGGGCTTCCTATACAGAAGCTAAATATAATTACTCTAATGGCTTTTTGCCCATCACATATGCGTTCCTTTTTCAATATGTGCCTTTCCTTCACCATTATATGCATCGATATGACTTAAGCTATGGCCAAGCTGGGTTGCCTAGCTCTTGTGTTTATGCCCTACGTTCCTGTTAATTCAGCTAGGGCATAAGGGGAGCACCTCTGTGATTGTTACTGCCAGTTCAGCCGGATGTGTACCTCAGACTGGGTGAAGTCGAAAGCTAGAGTCCTTAAGGGAATACTCGGTCGGTGAACAAAAGATGTATTCGTTTATTACAACACAAATCCCCAAAAGTTTTGTATCATGTGTCCTTGTTCGCAGTCCGGACATGTGCATCGCTGCATGCGTACCCAGGGAAAGGAACCCCTAACGGAACTATTCTCCCTGGAAGATGTTTCTTACTATCCATGTAATATAACATAACTAGTTGGGTACTTGTCTGTTCAAGCACTTATGACCCCTACGCCTGGTTTCCGTGCATACCCCGGTTCTGTATAACTGAGTGGGTTTTCGGACACACCCCGGACTATAGGATCCAGGGGCTGAAGCGAAAAGGTCCGCCATGACAAATGATTTTAATCCGGCTAGGGACTACTTATGTCCATTGAATTACACAGTCACTTGGACTGACTATATTCCTCCTCTATACCATCCAACAGGCTATCTAGCTTACAATCCTGTTGAGAATACTTTGCCGCTAACGCTACCTAGTCATAGACCAGACTCACGGGAATTCCTTGCCCATCTGGCCCCGTCGGTCCGACTTCGGCCATATGGTTCGGGTCCAGCTTGGTGTAGCGCGTCTTCACCATAGCCCAAGCTTCTCTTGCACCTTGCCTGCAGGCTGACATCTTCCACAATCAGAAGCGCCTCCGTGCTCCTTGAAGCATATCCACAAGCTCCCCCATGCCATTCAACATGAAGCTTGATGGCCACAAGGCCTGAGCAATGCCCTGCATCACCTGCTGAGCTCGCTCGTGCAGTTGTGAGAGGTCTTGCAGTAAATCGCCTGCAGATGAGGGCATCTCCTCCTCAGGGAGGCCCGTTAACATTCCTGCAAGCACAATTTTCTCAATATGCTTCCTCGCCGAGCTGTACAACAATTTGTCTAGGCACTTACCATAAATGCCGCATCGAAGCCTTTTGTTCTCCTTCACGGAGTCCGCCAGCTCAGGACGGACGTCTTTCAATTCAACGTCCAGTCGGATATTGGCATCTTGAAGATTGTTCTTCTCCTGCCTAACTTGCGTAAGAACGCGCTAGCCAGCCTTTAGATGCCTTTTGAGATGCGACTCGTTATCTCTTACGCCCTCCAGATTCACCCCGGGATTGTTTGCAGAATTTTCTGTTAGACTTGTCATACCAGCCACTTACTACCTAGAGAATCTTCGTACAATTGAGACAAATGTTACCAGATGAGGCCTTCTGGGATTCCTCTAACTTGGCAACCATGGCCCTCAGCTGGGCCTTGCACTCCTCCAGCTCCCGAGACAATTGCTAATTCTTATCTACAAGGACCTGTGCATAAATTGATCCTTAAAACAGTTGTTCCAACTTTTTAAAGTCTTAGGGGCTACTGCTATAGATGCTTATCAATTTTTCTTACCTGTATATCTTTGGTATACTGGTCCGTCGCTTGGGCAAGCCATCCTTGAGCAGCTCGGATGTATGCGTCTCCCGAATTGAAAGCATTAAATGCCTCTTCGGAAAAGATGTTGCGAAGTACGTCCCGTCGGTTCCGGTCATGGCGCTCTCTACTTCGGAATTCATGGCAGAGAGCATATCCGCGTCCTCTGTCGAAGAACTATGCGGCATCGGCCCCATGTCTGCCTCCTCTCGTGAAGCCGATTCTGGAATCCGGCTAGTGGAGGCGTGATTGGCAGGATCCCCGGATATAGTCCAGCTACTCCTCTTCCTGCCAGGACACGAAGGGTGTTGTTACACTTCAAATACAATAACCACAGGACAGGTTTTTGCCTTACCTCTGTAGTGGCGTTTCGACCCTAACCACCTTCTTCTTGAGCCTGCCCGATCCGGACACCCATTGCCAACGGGTCCCTAGGGGCTCGGCTCCGCGCTCCGACCATCGTCTCTGCAAAAACACGACCCTTCAGGGGTAGGGCACGACATCAGAAAGGAGTCCTCTTTGGAGGATAGAGTTTCTGGCTTGGCTTACACGCGACGTAGGTAGCAGTCTGGGATAGTTGGCAATAATAGCCACTGAGGCGCCATCGCAGCTCGCCTGATGAAATATCCCGTTGACAAGCTCCACGGTAATATCCGGATATTCTTTGAGTCCTGGATCGAGGGCCCTTCCCGGGTCCTCTGGCTGCGGGGAAGGGCTGGAGATCCTTCTATGGCCCTCCTCACTTCCTGCTCGGAAATATCGAGGCAGATAATCTTAGCGAAGAACGCCACAATAAGTGAAGCTGGGAAAGGAATGACGAATTACGCAGTTTGGGGGGTTGTACATGGAGAATCCATCCCGTGGTTTAATGTGAAGGAATTCTTCCTCTTCTCCTTTGTATAAATCGGATAATATCCTTGCCAGAACAATGGCGGAGTCCGGACCCTTACGGCCATAACGGGTGGCATCATCTTCCCCGTTGTAGTGCCACATGGGCTTCCCCCGATATTGAAGTGGTTGCACTCCCCGCATTATGCATATTGCCATAACCTCGACTATCATCAGTTCGGATTTGGCTAGTAACTTTATCCTGCTCATCAGGAAGTGTATTTCCCTGGTATCCTCCTCTTGGGGGCCTCGGGGGCGCCAGCTTAGACATGCCCTCGGTGGGGCATTACTGAACATGGGGAGACCTATCCGGACTGGATCCGGAAGGGGAACGTCATCAACATAAAACCACTCCGAAGGCCAGTTCTCTGGTACCTTCTTGGGAGTGCCGGATAGGTATCCAGTCTCGGCAATGCGCCATACTTCAGCCCCGCCCACTTGACATAGGGATTCTCCCTGGTTGCGAGGGACAAGGCAGAACAGCTTCTTCCATAACCCAAAGTGAGCCTCGCAGCCTAGAAATAGCTCACAAAGGGCAACGTACCCTGCTATATGTAGCACGGAGGCAGGGGTGAAGTTGTGCAACTGGAGGCCATAGAACTCCAGGAGCCCGCGAAGGAACGGGTGGATAGGAAACCTGACGCCCCTTAGCAGATGCGGGATGAGGCATATTCGCTCCTCTGGAGATGGATTAGGAGATCCCTCCGCTTGTTCCCCGCCATTATAGGTGGCTATTCCGGCTCGGACGGGGACCATGAACGCTGGTGGGAGAAACCCTTGGGTTTGTAACTCTATCAAACAGCTATGAGGAACTAAACACTCTTCCCAGTCCCCCGGCTTGGAGCGAGGAGAGCGAGAAGAAGAGCTGAAACGACCGGACATGTTGGAATGGTTTTTCCGGAGTGCTCTGTTGGATGCTTCCTCGAGGGGGAGAGTGAGGTTTGGATCTGAGAATCCCCATCTCTTCAAATAGACGGTTAACCCAAAGGATCGGGGGTGGCAAATGCAAAAATGCCTCGGCTCCTCGCATTCGCTCGACATGTGGAGATGGTCATTATTGAGGCACAGATGCCGAGGAGTACAACATTGATGGGAAGCCGGACACTATTCGTCGTAAAAGGTACTTTGGAGTATTCGGACATGGAACCCGCCTTGCAATGCCGAAGACAAAACTGCGTGCTGGACTCATCATCATTAAAGCCTGGTTCAGGGGCTACTGAGGGAGTCCTGGATTAGGGGGTATCCGGACGGCTAGACTCTATACTTCGTCCGGACTGTTGGAGTGTGAAGATACAAGACTCAAGACTTCGTCCCGTGTCCGCATGGGACTCTCTTTGCATGGAAGACAAGCTTGGCGATCTGGATATTGTATTTCCTTCCTTGTAACCGACTCCGTGTAAACCCTAGCCCTCTCCGGTGTCTATATAAACCGTAGAGGTTGGTCCTTAGAAGGTCGATCGCTATCACAACCATAATCATCATAGGCTAGCTTCTAGGGTTTAGCCTCTATTATCTCGTGGTAGATCTACTCTTGTACTACTCACATCATCAATATCAATCAAGCAAGAAGTAGGGTTTTACCTCCATTGAGAGGGCCCGAACCTGGGTAAACATTGTGTCCCTTGCTTCCTGTTACCATCAGCCTAAGACGCACAGATTGGGAACCCCTACCCGAGATCCGCCGGTTTCGACACCGACAAGGGGGAAGTCGCGTTTTATGAATCAAAGACTGATATAAACCATGTTTCAATATAAACTTGCATTCAAATATTTAAATTGGAGAACATGTTGTCTGCAATCCACACATGAACGGATATATGCATATGTCAAACAAGTTCATTAATTTGACTTTCAACATGTTCATGGAGTACTGTAATACTGTACAACATGCTACTCGATTGAGGTGTTCAGTTTTGGATTTAGTTCACTATTTTGACCTACTGAACGAGCTATTTCATTGAATCGAGATATTTCATTTTGGGTTTGATTCGCGTTTTTGAGTGGGTCAACTATTTGTCATATAGTAAATCACTAGCAACGAGCATGTAAAATCACATTACTCCCGAGCATCATCTCTCCATCTAAAAAATAAGTGGCAAGCTAATATTTCAAAATTTGTTTCGAATCGTCTTGGTAAGGTAGACGTGGATGCTCGTTCTCCCAAAATTTGAATGAACCGTTAAACATCCTCTCTGCTCGGTGGAATTCGCCCGAGCAAACAAATGGGAGATGCGAAATTACCATCCTATGTGGGAGACGCATCAATTGGCCTGTTGTACATCGAGGGTAGGTTCGTAACTTCATCCAAGCGCACCTTCTCCTCAGCCAAAATGACATGTGCCGAATAATTCATAAACCATGGTCATCAAAACACACTCTCCTCTCCCGAAATAGCTCGCGCCCACTATTTCAAAACACGCTCTCCTCGCCCGAAATCAGTCACGCCAACTATAGTTCAAAACACGCCCTCCTCGCCCGAAATTGCTCCTGCCCACTATTTGGGGAGAAGCAAAGTTACTCTACTTTCCCCAACCCTCAGTACACAGACCCAAGCCAAGAACCCTATAGGCAAGGGTAGAATTGTAACTCCCCCTCTCATTTTAGACAAATGCGT
>NC_057801.1:531051443-531144095 GCF_018294505.1 Triticum aestivum | reverse complement strand
CAAATCACCTTCTCCCCAGGAAGCTCCCTTCTCCCGAGCCACGAAACCTTAGCCCCACCTCCATGGCGCCCCCACCGCACCAATTTCATAGCCGCCCTCCTCCCTAATGTTGGAGACGCTGTCCATTTGCCATCGTGCACTAGGCCGTGTGCCTCTTACTCCGTGCTGCTGGTGCTACCTCGATTACCGCGTGGACCGTACCGGAGCCGATTCACCCCCGTCGTTGTTCACGGCGCAGGAGCGGCTCCAACTTCAGATCCATCCAGAGTCCTGGCGCTGCTTCCCCGTAGCCGTTGACCATCGCGACATCACTCTTTTCCTGCCGCCGGTCGCCACCGCAATCGTGCCGGCCTCACCGACTCGGCAGCTGGACCTGCCAACTTCCCCATGCCGCCAGATAGGTCGCACCCTCATCTCAAATCACTTTATTTAGGCGTCAGTTGTCTGAATTTTTATTCTAGGTCAATCGATTCACAACGGGAAGCAGCACCCCTCGAGGTGGCGGAGCACCTAGACTGTCGGTTGGCTGGTGTCTAACGTAAGGGTGCGGGGCCGCAAGTTCGCCGCGAAAGCAGCGCTTAGATGGCTATCTTTTAGAGTTGCATGGGTTGAAGGTACTGCCGCCGCCGGATCTGGATGATGGGGAGTCTTTGTGGATTGGCCCGGGGGCGGCGCAACCACGTTAGTGCGGTTGGGCGGGGAGCGGGGTTTTGGCCGGGGCCACGGATGGCAGAGGCAGGCTGCTCTGTCGTTGGTCGCTGGCTCTTTGGGGAAGATTCCGAACAGTGTTAGCTGGGAGGCACAAGACGGCCATCAAGCCATTCCGCGTAGATCGGATAGTACCAAAATAAAATAAAATCGTGTGACCCCAATTTAGTCTTCAGTCAACAGACGTGTGACCACTCTCGTACCTTGCTGTTGATCTCTTAGTGTATTTCTTCAGACCAAAGAGATATGTCGTTCTTAACATTATGCGTTATCTGCATCTTCAGACACACCGTCTTCAGACGCACCACAACTGCTCCAACAAGGAAAGCATACACCAGAAGGGAGCTATAGTCCCCACTCAATAGTTCCCTGCATCGAATGCGCGTGCCCTACATGGACAACCACAACAACTGCAGGGCCATCGACAAGTCAGCACATGATGCTCACTCCTATGGATGGCAGCCAGATAGGTTGTACCCTCATCTTACTTGTGTGCAACATTTATGGCTTTGTTATTCATCTAAGCATGGAAAATAGATCATCACATTTCACTGTATATTCATGCTGATCACTTACGGGTCTTGTTCATGAGTTAACGTTGTTCCATAGTTCAGCTAAGATACTTGTTCTTTAGGTAACGTTGTTCCATAGTTATCATCCATCAGCCAATGCTATCCCACAGGCTGGTGATTATAGTATTATACCACTTCTAGTATTACCTATGTTGTTCTTTAATACTTTTGTGTGCCATCTAGTTAATCTCGAGTACAAACGATACATATTCTGTAGCTTTCATCTGTGTTCTCCCTTTAGTTTATGAGACCTGTTGCTGCTAGTTAACCCAGTCCTACTATTTATGTCGTCTCCTACAGGCACTCATTACATAAATCTAACTACTAGTTGTCTTCCATGCATGCCAGATATAATTGCACACACTGATATATCCACAAGACCCTCACGGAGCAATGTAAAGGCCAATAAACTTGATGTCAATGATACCCAATATGATGGAACATGTAAAGGCAGTTCTTCAGAAGACTTGCAGAAAGATGATGAATCCTCTTCACCCCACAAGGTCCTTGCTCTAACTTGGCATGTGATATGGGTACAACATGCATATAATGTCCTGGAGTGTATCTACTCTGCTGCAATGCCATGTGCTTAGCATGCTGATCATGCATGTAAATATGTCATGCCTTCCTATTTTCCAATACCTATTCCATTCATGATAACATGTTTTCAAATTCAAGTACTGTCATTCTACTCTATCGCAATTCCATCTGCTTAATTTGGACATCATGCTTCTGAATATCTTATGCATTGTTATTCATCAGTATGTACTTCATCTGTCTACCATACCATGTTTTTTTACATTGAAGTGTTGTTCTAGTGCTCTGTTGCAATGCCATCTTAGTTTCCCAATCATACACGTGTATGTTTCCTTAGTTATTTCTGTACGTATTCCGCTAACATACAGTTTTACATCCAACTAGTGTTTTTTTGATGTGTTGTCATGTCGTATCCCTAGCTCTTACACCATACTCCCTCCGTCCGGATTACATGTTGCCGAAATGGATAAAAAAGGATGTATCTAGAACTGAAATACTCCTAGACCCATCCATTTTATTCCGAATGGAGGGAATACATGTCAATATGTCATGTCTTTCTATTCTTCAGTACCTATTCCATCTCTCTATTGTCGCATGTTTTATAATTAAAGCACCATTCTTCTATACAAGGCATGCAAGGGGAACACGACTATGTTACAAGCTAAAGGGTTACAAACAAGGCCTTTGCAAAAGATCCAAACACCAGGAGATAATAAAGCAACTCCAATTTTTATAGATACTGCTCCAGCACAGAGAAACCCAACTCCTACTGATAATAAGCAGATTCCAGTGGCCAAAGAACTAGTCCACTCCAGTCCAGCAAAAATATGTTAACTCCATTCTAAGAAGTGTGTGCGTATCCTTGCATCATGAAATTTTATAGCATGCTGATCGTATTTTCTACATGTTTCTTACCCATCTCTCTGTTAGAAAATAAGCTTAACAGATAGAAGAATTTCTGCAATGGTATCGTTTATGCGGAAAGATTCTTGCAGGAATTCTCTGTGCTCCAATGTAGGTGTATGTACCTATTGAATATCACTATATTTTTACATCAGCATGTATTTTGTTAATCGATGTGAATCCAACCTTTATCTGATCTAAATTTAGTTGTAGCAAAATGTATGATTAAAGGCCACAATGTTGATTTTTGTAAGGAAAGCTGCCTGGTAGTTTTGCATCCCGAGCTGCATGAGTGTACTATCTCATATTAGTGGGTTTGAATACTTTGATTCTGCAGTGGGGTTTTCAGTGTTTTCTTTTACCGTGTTGTCCTGTCGTATCCCTAGCTCTTACATCATACTCCCTCCGTCCGGATTACATGTCATAGAAATGGATAAGATTGGATGTATCTAGAACTGAAATACGCCTAGACCCATCCATTTATTTTTGGATGGAGGGAATACATGTCAATATGTCATGCCTTTCTATTCTTCAGTACCTATTCCATCTCTGTTGTAGCATGTTTTATAACTGAATCACCATTCTTCTATATAATGCATGCAAGGGGAAGACGACTGCATTAGAATTGGAGGGTTACAAACCAGGTCTTTGCAAAAGATCCAAATGCCAGGAGATAATAAACCAACTCCATTTTTCATAGATACTGCTCCAGCACAGAGAAACCCAACTCGCACTGATAATAAGAAGATTCCAGTTGCCAAAGAACTTGTCCGCT
This sequence comes from Triticum aestivum, assembly GCF_018294505.1. NCBI lineage: Eukaryota > Viridiplantae > Streptophyta > Magnoliopsida > Poales > Poaceae > Triticum > Triticum aestivum. The sequence goes on along the minus strand of NC_057801.1, from coordinate 531,140,600 downwards.
CCAGTCCAGTAAAAGAATGTCAACTCCATTCTAAGAAGCGTGTGCATATCCTCACATCATGAAATTTTATAGCATTCTGATCATTTTTTCTACGTGTTTCTTACCCATCTCTCTTTTATAAAATAAGGTTAAACGATAGAAGACTTCCTCCATTGGGAGCGTATTCGAGGAAAATATCTTGCGGGAATTTTCTATGCTCCAATGCTCATGTAAGTACCTGTTGTATATCACTATATTTTTACATCAGCATATATTTTGTTAATCGGCATGAATCTAACCTTTATCTGATCTAAAATTAGTTGTAGCAAAATGTTAAAGGTGCCAATGTTGATTTTTGTAAGGAAAACTGCCTGGTAGTTTTGCATACTGAGCTGCATGAATGTACTATCTCATTTCATGCACATTGCTGAATTGTAGTGCTTCTCCGGTTGCCCATTCATTCATTGTGTCAATGTTGCTTTCGTATTACCTTACCTGGCTGATGATAGCTGTGCTATATTGTGTTAATTTGTTGTAGGATGGTTGCCCAAACGTTCGTTGTGTCAATGTTGCTTTCCTATTATCTAACTTGGCCAATGATAGCAATGCTAGTGTGTTAATTTTGTGCAGGCTGCTGAAGATAAGAAGACAAACTCTGAAAACAGCAAGGCAACCCCATTGTTTCCTTCCAGTAAATCTAGGCCAGGTAATATTGCAATAACTCATGATTAATCTATTTGGTTCTCGTCCTAATTTATGTTATGATGTAGTGGTCGAGACACTCTCCACTATCAATAATACAAGCCTGCCAAAATCACCATCTGAATCTGTTCAGTATCCTCTGTCTCGAATGCAACGGAATAAATGTATGTTTGTGAACCAATTAATTGCTAAAACAATGATGGAAATGGTGGGTGAATCAGAGGTGCAGAGTCGTGCGACACAACAACTGATTAATGTTTTCAGACACAGTGTAACAAAGCAGCAAGAACTTGCCCACATGCTTATGTGCGTCATCTGTGCTGAGGTTCAGATTGTGATGTTGTAGATGATTAGGTTCTTCTCATTTATTTGCACTGCCATCAATCTTTGATTTCCCATTGGATGTAATTTCCTGTAATATATGCTGGATGTGCAACGTTATTCCCTGTATGTCATACCTTTGCTTGATCGGTTTTGGTCCTGTGCATAATTGCTCGTCATAATGGGCTCAAATTATCTAATTTGGCCTAAAGACATGTTCGAACTTTAGTGGGCCCATTAAGTTAATGGGCTGTTACTAGGCCGAAAGTTAATGGTCGGCCCTCTTACCTCCCGGGTCGTTAATAGGCCGACATCAAAGCGGGCAACAAGTGGCCCCAATTTATTTCACGGGCCGTTAACGGGCCGTTACTAAATTTGGGCTACATATGGCCCAACTATACTGTAGGCCTTTAGCAGGCCGAAAGAGACATCGGGCTTGTACTGGACCATGAAGAGCATGGGCCGCTAAGAGGCCGAAAGTCGGGTCGTATTGTAAATGGCCCAACTGTATTGTGGGCCTTTAGCAGACCGAAAGAGAAACCGGGCTGGTATTGGACCATGAAGGGCATGGGCCATTAAAATGCCAAAATTAAGGTCTGACTACAAATGGCCCAACTCATTTATGGTCCGTTAACAGGCCGAAAGGCACACAGGGCCGGGAATTGGCCCAACACATAAATGGGTCGCTAAAAGGTCAAAACTCAGGTCCAACTACAAATGGCCCAACTGATTTATGGGCCGTCAACAGGCTGAAAGTGACACCAGGCCAGAAATTGGCCTAACACTTAATTGGGCCGCTAAAAGGCCAAAACTCAGGTCCGACTACAAATGGCCCATCAGATTTATGGGCCGTCAACAGGCTGAAAGACACACCGGGCCGGAAATTAGCCCAACATTTAAATGGGTATCTAAAAGGCCGAAAGATGTACATCCTGAAAATTGGCTCATCCATTGAATGGGCCGTTAACAGGCCGAAATCTCATCGGGCCGATATTGAGCCCAAATATATAGCAGGCTGTTAACGGGCTCGAACTGACGATGGGCTGCAATGGTGTCAAATCTTTAATGGGTCGTTGACGGGCCTAATTGGCACATCTTGTATGGGCCGTGGGCTTAAATAGAACAGACACAAGTAGGCCTTATATGGGCCGACCTGCTAATTTTTACTGGGCCGACCTTTTTCACCGGAACGGGCTACTGTTGGGCCGTGCCACATGTCGACCTATCATAGGCGCCTCCTATCCAATGAGTCGATGACATCTGTCCCAACAGTGAGGCAATACGTGTTTCCTGCGGCCAATGATGATTTTACACGTGGAAAATCCCCATTGGTCTGGGCTTTTAACGGGTTATCGGATCCAAAACCGGACCCGATAGCTTAACAGCATTCCCTTATGGTGGATGCCACGTGTTGGTCACCCTTGACGAAAGCATTTCTGTGACGCATGATTTATCATCATGGAAGTGGACACTTCTACGATAGCACAGGTATGACTATCTTGATTCTGTCATAAAATCATCATGGATGTGCATGCATGACAAAAAATGCGACCTACTGTGACAAACACGTATCATCACAGAAGTGTATTTTTTTTGTAGTGAATACAAATGGTTATGGAGTTTTAATCGGACACTGAGAAAGATAGGGCCTTATAGTGTTGCCTCCCAGCGTATTCACCTTTGGGTGATGTCAACAATAATAGTTCATGCTAACTTACATCCAATTGGATATATATATATATCAGGTCTTTCCAACATGAGGTGCTTCCCAAAGGATAAAATGAAAAAGGGAAAGGTGAAGATCACCTTGACTCTTGCATAAAGTAAAAGACATAAAGTAAAAGATAGGCCCTTCACAGAGGGAAGCAGAGGTTGTCATGCACAAAATCTTAATGCGAAAGAACGTCACTTTATATTGCCACTTGTATATGGACCTATATTATGCAGCCCGTCACTTTTATTGCTTCCATAACAAGATCGTATAAAGCTTATTTTCTTCACACTAATAGATCATACATATTTAGAGAGCGATTTTTATTGCTTGCACCGGTGACAACTTACTTGAAGGATCTTACTCAATCCATAGGTAGGTATGGTGCACTCTCATGGCAAAACTGGGTTTAAGGATATTTGGAAGCACAAGTAGTATCCCTACTTGGTGCAAGGAATTTGGCTAGCATGAGGGGGAAAGGCAGGCTCAACATGTTTGAAAGATCCATGACAATATACTTTAATTGAGATGTGAGAAAACATAACCCATTACATTGTCTTCCTTGTCCAACATCAACTCTTTAGCATGTCATAGTTAATGAGTGCTCACAATTATAAAAGATGTATAGGATAGTATATCTATATGTGAAATCTCTCTTCCTTCAATATTCTTTCATGAATTGTTCAAATGACCAATACAATGCTTGCTAACCTTCAATAAATTTACAACCTCTACTTCTTAGATGTGAAGTCATTACTCCCCATGGGATAAGCAAATGAGACATATATAATTTCAGATTTATGACATTCAACTCATTCAACCATTTACTCATAGGATATAAGTGAAGCACACGAGTAAATGACAAACTACTCCAAAAAGATATACGTGAAGATCAATGAGTAGCCAAATAATTATGTAACGATGTGAAGACTCTCTCTCATTAAAGAATTTCAGATCTTGGTATTGTATTCAAACAGCAAGCAAAACAAAATAAAATGACATTGCAAGGATAGCACAACTCATGTGAAGAAGCAAAAACTTAGGCTCAACCGATACTAACCTACGGGGCATCCCCAAGCTTAGATTCTTGAGACTTCTTGAAATATTATCTTGGGGTGCCTAGGGCATCCCCAAGCTTGAACTTTTGTGTCTCCTTAATTCCTCTCATATCATGGTTTCTCTTATGAAAAGCTTCATCCACACCAAACTCAACAAGAACTCATGAGATAGGTTAGTATAAACCAATGCAAAACCTTATCATTTTATACTGTAACAAATCACTAAAATTATTATTCAACATTTCCTATTAAATTCCTCTACATATTTAATACTCCTATTCTCAAATAGAATCAACAAACAAGCAAACATATGCAAACAATGCAAACATAACAGCAATCTGCCGAAACAGTGCAGTCTGTAAAGAATGCAAGAGTATCAATACTGACCGAACTCCAAAAATTATGAGAAAAATACTACGCTGTAGAAGATTTATCAGAGCTCAATATGCAAAAAGTGTCAACATTATATCATTCTCTTACTTTTCTAGGGAAGTTTTGTAACAGCGGTAAACTTTCTGTTTTCAAACAGCAACATGTATACTAGCAAAATAAGCATGGTGAAGGCTATCCTTGACATTTTTATTGAAAATAACGATGCAAAACATTATTATAAATAACAGAAAACAAATACTAACAAAAGAAAATGATGCTCCAAGCAAAACACATATCATGTGGTGAATAAAAATATAGCTCCAAGTAAAGTTATCGATGAACGAAGACGAAAGAGGGGATGCCTTCCGGGGCATCCCCAAGCTTAGGCTCTTGGTTCTCCTTGAATATTATCTTGGGGTGCCTTGGGCATCCCCAAGCTTAGTTTCTTTCCACTCCTTATTCCATAGTCAATCGAATCTTTACCCAAAACATGAAAACTGCACAACACAAAACTCAACAGAAAACTCATAAGCTCCGTTAGTATAAGAAAATAAAACCACCACTTAGGTACTGTAATGAACTCATTCTAAATTCATATTGGTTTAATATATACTATACTCCAACTTATCTATGGTTCATACCCTTCGATACTACTCATCGATTCATCAAAATAAGCAAACAACACATAGAAAACAGAATCTGTCAAAAACAGAACAGTCTGTAGTAATATGTATCAAATGTATACTTCTGGAATTCCAAAAATTCTACCAAATTAAGAATCCCTAAGAAATGTGTGTACCAATCCATATCAAAGAGAATCAGATCAGAAGCATGTTACGGTAAATTAACAGAACTAATTTACTGGGTGCAAAAGTTTCTGATTCTCAGCAGGATCAACACAACTATCACCGTAAGCTATCCTAAAGGTCTTACTTGGCACTTTATTGAAACAAAAGCTATAAAACATGATTATTATAGTAGCATAATCATGTGGACACACAAAAATAGTAAGGATAGATATTGGGTTGTCTCCCAACAAGCGCTTTTCTTTAATGCCTTTCAAGCTAGGCATGATGATGACAATGATGCTCACCTAAAAGATAAGAATTGAAACATAATGGGAGCATAATGAAGCATATGACTAGCAAATTTAAATCTAACCCACTTCTTATGCATATTGATTTTTTGAGCAAACTACTTATGGGAACAATAATCAACTAGCATAGGAAGGTAAAACAAGCATAGCTTCAAGATTTTCAACACATAGAGAGGAAACTTGACATTATTGCAATTCCTACAAGCATATATTCATCCCACATAATAATTTTTAGTAGCATAATGAATGAATTCAACAATATAACCAGCACCTAAATCATTCTTTTCATGATCCATAAGCATAGAAAATTTACTACTCTCCACATAAGCAAAATTCTTCTCATTCGGAATAGTGGGAGTATCATAAGAGACTTGAACACTAGAAATTGTTTCCACATTAAAAGTGTAATGTTCAGAAAAAGGGTAATCATAATCATGACAAGTTTTATAAATATAATCATCACTACTTTTTATAGCATAAGTTTCATCACAATAATCATCATAAGTAGCAACTTCGTTCTCATCATAATCGATTGAAACCTCTCCCAAGATAGTGGAATCATAACTAAATAAAGTTGACACTCTTCCAAATCCACTTTCATATGCATCACATAAAATTCAACATCCTCCAAAATAGTGGGATCACTACTTCCTAAAGTTGAAACTCTTCCAAACCTACTTTCATCAATATATTCATCATAGGTAAGAGGCATGCTATCATCATAACAACTTTGCATATCAAAACTTGGGGGGCTAAAAATATCATCTTCAGTAAACATAGCATCCCCAAGCTTGGGACAAACATTAATTTCAGCAGATATATTCTCAAATATGTCATCCTCATCAAACATACTTCCCCAAGCTTGGGCCTTTCCATATCATAATTATAATCACTCTCATCATTAATAGTATGGATAGCACCAATAGTATAGCAATTATCATCAAAATGAGTAGTAGGAGCAACACCATTCGAGAGAGATACCATTTTACCTTTGTTCCTCCTTCTTTTCCTTTTCACATTATATTTGGGTTCAACCTTCTTCTTTGAGCTCCTTATAGATGAGATTGGTTGAACAGGAAGCTCCTCCTCGTTTCCTGATTCATCATAAGAAATAATAGGAGGATATTGGGAAGTCTCTTCCCTTTCATTAGTATTCTCATCATCCTCTATTTGCTTTCTTTTCTTTAGGTAATTGGCAATATAAGGATTTTCAATGCAATTCACCGCACAATACAAATAAATCTTTTCTAGATCAAAATCAAGAAATCTATCAAGATTAAATTTTGGAATACCCTCAGTTATACGTTTCATTTCTTCATACCCCAAAAGAAGACTAAGCTCTTTATGATGCCCAAGGGTAACCAAGCTATCACAATTTTTGGACACGATTCAATCATGAAACAATTTGCATTGGAGATTTAAATGACCACGTTCATTGCAAAGTTCACAAGGAGCACGAAAAATATTGAATCTTTCAGCACAATCATCACGACTTTCTTGCATACCTTTAGTTTCTAAATACTTATGCCTCTTGCAATATCTATTTTCCCTATTTGGTGTGTACTTGCAAACCCAATCCACTCCACCAAAATCGACATGCTTATAAGAGATATTTTCATCATAACTAGTGCAATCATCATTAGTACTATGGATATTCAAAGAGTTCATACTAACAACATCGCAATCATGCTCATCATTCAAAGATTTATTATCAAACATTCTATAGATTTCTTCTTCTAGCACTTGAGCACAATTTTCCTTTTCAACAAACTCACAAAAGATATTAAAAAGTTGAAGCGTATGAGACAAACCTAACTCCATTTTTTTGTTTTTCTTTTATAAACTAAACTAGTGATAAAACAAGAAACAAAAAGATTCGATTGCAAGATCTAAAGATATACCTTCAAGCACTCACCTCCCTGGCAACGGCGCCAGAAAAGAGCTTGATGTCTAATACACAACCTTCTTCTTGTAGACGTTGTTGGGCCTGCAAGTGCACAGGTTTGTAGGATAGTAGCAAATTTCCCTCAAGTGGATGACCTAAGGTTTATCAATCCGTAGGAGGCGTAGGATGAAGATGGTCTCTCTCAAGCAACCCTGCAACCAAATAACAAAGAGTTTATTGTGTCCCCAACACACCCAATACAATGGGAAATTATATAGGTGCACTAGTTCGGTGAAGAGATGGTGATACAAGTGCAATATGGATGGTAGATATAGGTTTTTGTAATCTGAATATATAAAAACAGCAAGGTAACTAATGATAAAAGTGAGCGTAAATGGTATTGCAATGGTAGGAAACAAGGCATAGGGTTCATACTTTCACTGGTGTAAGTTCTCTCAGCAATAATATCATAATTGGATCATATAACAATCCCTCAACATGCAACAAAGAGTCACTCCAAAGCCACTAATTGCAGAGAACAAATGAAGAGATTATGGTAGGGTACGAAACCACCTCAAAGTTATTCTTTCAGATCGATCTATTCAAGAGTTCGTACTAGAATAACACCTTAAGACAAAAATCATCCAAAACCCTCATGTCACCTAGATACTCCATTGTCACCTCAAGTATCTGTGGGCATGATTATACGTATGCATCACACAATCTCAGATTCATCTATTCAACCAACACAAAGTACTTCAAAGAGTGCCCCAAAGTTTCTACCAGAGAGTCACGACGAAAACGTGTGCCAACCCCTATGCAAAGGTTCATGGGTGGAACCCGCAAGTTGATCACCAAAACATACATCAAGTGGATCACGTGATATCCCATTGTCACCACAGATAAACACGGCAAGACATACATCAAGTGTTCTCAAATCCTTAAAGACTCAATCCGATAAGATAACTTCAAAGGGAAAACTCAATTCATCACAAGAGAGTAGAGGGGGAGAAACATCATAAGATCAAACTATAATAGCAAAGCTCGCGATACATCAAGATCGTGCCTAGAGAGAACACGAGAGAGAGAGAGAGAGAGATCAAACACATAGCTACTGGTACATACCCTCAGCCCCGAGGGTGAACTACTCCCTCCTCGTCATGGATAGCGTCGGGATGATGAAGATGGCCACTGGTGAGGGATCCCCCGTCCGGCAGGGTGCTTGGTGGCTATAGAGGCTTGCAGCGCGGAACTCCCGATCTATCTTCGTCTTTGATGTTTTTACGGTACATGGACTTATATAGGCGAAAGAAGTCGGTCGGGGGAGCCTCGAGGGGCCCAGGAGACAGGGGCGCGCCCAGGGGGGTGGGCGCGCCCTCCTATCTCCTGGCCTCCTCGAACCTTCCCTGGCTTGAACTCCAAGTCTCCCGGATCGTATCCTTTCCAAAAATCACGCTCCCGAAGGTTTCATTCCATTTGGACTCTGTTAGATATTCCTATTCTTCAAAATACTGAAACAGGCAATAAAACAGCAATATGGGCTGGGCCTCCGGTTAATAGGTTAGTCCCAAAAGTAATATAAAAGTGTATAATAAAGCCCGTAGTAATTCAAAACAAATAAAAAATAGCATGAATGCTTCATAAATTATAGATACGTTGGAGACGTATCACTCTGCTGGCCTTGGTCTTGTTGCACTGAAATGGTAACCTTTGCCTGATGCCTCGGTACTCCGCGCCTGTGCTTGCCCCCTTTGCACCCAAGAGAAAACAAGGATACTGCGCAGGCCGGCGCCCGCCTGGCGCCCGCCTGGTCTCGATCGTCATGGCTTGCATCATGGGCACCTCGCAAGGTACCCTTGCCTTGATCTCTCGGCCTCCTCACGAGCCTGCCTGGCGAGGCCGCTTCTGAGGAAGCCTTGCGTCATACACCCCGCGAGGCTTGGCCCCTCACAAGGGTCTTAAGTTTGCGTTGATGAAGATGGGCCGTACTGGGCCACTACTTGAGCCATGCCGCAGGCCGTAGGCAGGCAAGTCTGGGGACCCCCATTCCCAGAATGCCGACAGTAGCCCCCGGGCCCAAGGCGCGCTCGGACTTGGCCTAGCAGAGAAGCGAAGGGGCAAGTGCGGAGCGCCACGGGCCCCAACAGCCTGCGGCCTTGGGCGCCGCATGGTGGTTGATTGGATGTGGGCGTCTCCGCTTCCCCACACTGCCTCGGCAACTGCCCGACTGACAAAAAGGCTGGCCCGGGGCTAGGCTTACTTTCATTACTCTCATTCGCCTTGCTCCAGATCCCCTTTCTTGCTCTCCACCCTCCTGCTTCTGAAATCTCTAGATCCGCCTCAGCCTTTCATCTCGGGCGAGCAATGGCGCCCCACAAGACCGTGGCCGGGGCCCCACCGGCCTGGTACTCGCCGGCTCTGGATCCTCCAAACATGATGGAAGAAGAATCTTGCTCTCACGCGCCAGATGGCAGCGGCGCAGGGCAACGAGATGGGTGAGACTGCGCTCCAGATCGGCTCCGCCCAGCCGGAGGACAAGGGGAGCACCTTCTACCCCCTCTTCATGAGCGCCGTCATCGCTGGTCTGGTGCCTCCTTTCTCTGGGTTCTTCCTTCCTATCCTTCGCCAATATCAGCTGCATGCTCTGCATCTCCACCCCAACTCCGTTCTCCTCCTGTCGATCTTCGCCTACTACTATGAGGCGCACGTCGAGGTGATGCTCTCCGTAGCCTTGTTGCGCCACTTCTTCTCCCTCCGGGTCACTAGCGCCAATATCTCGGCATGCGCGAGCTTTGGAGTACGTGATATCGAAGGCCGGGAAGAGGGCCGACGGCTTCCGGAGCAAGTGGGTCATGGTGGATGCCAGATGCAACAACTCCCTGCTGGAGCTGCCCACAGAGCAGCCCGAGGCTGTCGAGGCATGGTATCACACGAAGCTCGACGACTGGTAGGCGAAACTGGTGCTGGAGAAGATTAACGGTGACCTGAGGCCGGGCGACCTAAGGGTGGCGAAACTGACCGGGGCCACGCTCCTGAGGGAGTTCCTGTCGCACCGGGTGGCCCCTCTTCAGGCGCACTCGCTCCCGCTGTGGAGACTCGAGGATGCGGATGTCGTCCTCCACTTGAGCTCGGATGCCCTGTCTGATGAGGATCTGACCGCAGCCCTCCGCTTCCTAGTCGGGGAGGACGTGGCAAGCCCAGAGGGTGCTCTAGTTCCCTTGTTTCTTCGCGACCAGTGGGAGCGGGTGGTAGACTGCATGCCCACCTTTGACGAGGTCGGTTTGGTGCCGGCGGAGGCCCCTGAGGGCCAGGCGGCGATGGCGACGGTGGACTTGTCCTCTGATGATTCCGGCGGGGGAGATGAGGAAGATGAAGAGGAGGAGGAAGAGCGTGACTTGGAGGCGACCATCAAGGGGATGGGGGAGACTTCCCCCTGGCGCAGGTCCAGCGCCCTCCGCTCCATGCTGGACAACGACGAGGCCGGCACCAGGCGAGGGGGAGAGGACCCGCCCTTGATCCCGAAGAAGGACAGGTCGGGGCTGATCTCCCGAGGATCTACTCCAGCCCTGGTGCCACCTGGAGCTAGCTCCAGCCCTCCCGTTGCGCCTTCCTCTGCTGCTGGACCTCCCGAGGCTGAGCCCCGCAAGAGGCTCTCGGGCTTCAAGCTTGGCCGGAGTCCGTGGGATCCCCGGCAGCCGACCAGTAAGTACTTTAACTCCGCTTTTCCCCTGTTTTTGCCGTCGAGGCCTGACATCCCTTATTTGGGTAGGCTTCCTCCTACAGCAAACAGGCTTAAGGGAGATGCGGCGACCCCACTTGGGGCGGGCTCACCTGTCGTGGCCACGTCTTCACTCGTAGGAAAGGGAGGCAGCGGAGCCCGCACTTCCCCTGCCCGATCGTCCTCGCGAGGCCAGGAGGGACGCCCCAGCAGGGAGCCAGCCCCCGTGGCCCCGCTGACCCTGAAAGCGTCCGCGCTTGATGTTATCGCCAAAGTTGCCAAGGCTCAGGAAGTCCCTACCTCCCAAGTTGTGATCACGCTGTCGTCTTCTCCTCCTACTCCGCTGGTTCCCGTCTCCTCTGCCTCCTCCGTCGCCTTAGACCACGCTGCCGACGAGCTGACTCGGCTGGGAGAGGATCTCCGGGGCACCGACTCCCGCCTGGTGGCCGGGCACCTGGAGCTGGTCTCTGGCTGGGTTCGCTGTGACGCCTCTGTCCGAGCGGCGCTGAGCCAGGCTATGACGGATTCCGAGGAGGAGAAGCAAGTCACCTCCGAGGCCATTGCCGCTCATGATGCGGCATTGATGGATGCTTCAACTGTCAAGGGCCACTGGAAAACGCTGGAGGGCGAGCTGCAAGGGCTGCGTGATGAGCTCGCCAAGGAGGTTCGTGACCATCAGGCGAAGGAGGATTAGATGAAGGCTTGGGAGGCTGCCGTCAAGGACCGCGACGCTGAACTCTCAGCTGACCGCGGCCGGCTAAAGACGCTGGAGAAGACACTAGAAGCGGAGAGGGTTGAGTTGGACGCCAAGGCGAAGGTCTTGGCCGAGGATCGTGCGGCCTTCACGCGTTATGAGGAGAGGGCTCCCATGGCGCTGAAGACGCTTTATGAAGAGGGCCTGGAGAAACCACTGGCCGGAGCCACGGAAGGCCCCGCCAAGCTGGTTCCCTTCCTGGTTGAGGCGCTTGAAGAGGTCGTGACCGACATCGGCCCCATGGCCGAAGTTGAGGCTCGTGTCCTTTCCTCCGCAGCGCTGATGCGGATCCTCAGCCACGTCTACCTCTGCAACCCCGACGCCAACCTTGATGACCTGTTGGAGCCGGTGGATGCCCAGCGCTCCGCCGCTGCTGCCGATGCCGTGAAGGGCTGAGCGGAGTCCTTGCTGGCAAAGTTCCGCGCCTTCAACACTGCGCCCAAGCGAGGTGCTGCTGGCTCCGTGGCCTCGGAGGGTGGAGCTGACAAGCGCGACTCCACCACGAGCGGCGGCGCGGCCCAGGGGTGATCTTCTCGCGGCTTCTTTCCTGCTTCGATTCCTGCAACATGCACCGTGCCTCGTGGAGGCGTTTAAACTTGTGTTTGGTATTGTGAGAACAAATTATGGTCTGTAATATTTGCTTCTGAATTTGCTAGATTTTGCGGTTTCCTTCCTATTTGCTTGTGGTCTACGTCGGCAGGGCCCGGCGCCACGCATACCTCAGCCGCCGTTAGCCCCGACCAGATCACCAGGACGGGACTAAGGAGTGAGGGGCTACGTGGCAAATTAGGCTCCTGAGTCGCGATGCTCAGGAGTCCCCCTTGACGCGCAAACAGCAAATAGGGAGGGGTTTAGGAGAGGATCTGTCGTTCTATGTCGGCAGGGCCCGACACTGCGCATACCTCGACCGCCGTTAGCCTTTCGGAACTAAGGAGTGAGGGACTACGTGACCAATTAGGCTCCTGAGTCGCAATGCTCAGGAGTCCCCCGTCACGCTCAAACGGTCTTCATACCTTGGCTCTGCTCGGGGAGGGGCGCGCGACGACCAGCTCCGAGGGACCTGGCTGGGTGGCGTGCGCTCGGGCGTGACCCGGGCGCAGCCCCCGTGCCCAGCCCCTCGCGCAGCGCTCCCGAGGGGAGGCTTTGCGATGAGGCCAGATATTGAGCTCTGGGCTCCCTAAGGTTGACACAGTCGTGGGCTACCCTCAGTTGTTTATCAATAGCGCGGAGCATAGCGCTTTCGTATGTGTACAGGCATACGCGCTCCTTGGTAGTGTCGTCAGCCAGCGCGGAGCATGGTGCTTCCACTGGTACGTGGGAGGGGTTCCCCTCCGGGAGGAGCGCCCGGGGCGTGTACAGCCCCGCCCTGACACGTGGCCGACAAGGTGTATCTTGGCACTCGTGAGCCAGCGCGGGACACACGAGGCCCTACCTCAATGCGGGTTGCGCCTGATCTTGAGCCTTGGGCGGCTGAGTGTTCCTGCATGAGGGTTAGATGCAAATACTCTACGTCCTGAGGTCCTGGCCCTCGAGCGAGCTCAGCCACCGCTGGTATGACAGGTCACAATGTCGTGGGTCAAGGCCAGGGGGTGAGGGCTGGAGAGCCAGTAAGAACCCCTGAGTGGCGATGCTCAGGTGCTGTCGGTGTCAAAACCGGCGGATCTCGGGTAGGGGGTCCCGAACTGTGCGTCTAGGCGGATGGTAACAGGAGACAAGGGACACGATGCTTTACCCAGGTTCGGGCCCTCTTGATGGAGGTAAAACCCTACGTTCTGCTTGATTGATATTGATGATGTGGGTATTACAAGAGTAGATCTACCACGAGATCAAGGAGGCTAAACCCTATAAGCTAGCCTATGGTATGATTGTTGTTCGTCCTATGGACTAAAACCATCCGGTTTATATAGACACCGGAGAGGGCTAGGGTTACATAGAGTCGGTTACAATGGTAGGAGATCTACATATCCGTATCTCCAAGCTTGCCTTCCACGCCAAGGAAAGTCCCATCCGGACACGAGACGGAGTCTTCAATCTTGTATCTTCATAGTCTTGGAGTCCGGCCGATGATGATAGTTCGGCTATCCGGACACCCCCTAGTCCAGGACTCTCTCAATAGCCCTTGAACCAGGCTTCAATGACGACGAGTCCGGCGCGCATATTGTCTTCGGCATTGCAAGGCGGGTTCCTCCTCCGAATAATTTATAGAAGATTATGAACACCAGGATAGTGTCCCGCTCTGCAAAATAAATTCCACATACCACCGTAAAGAGAATAATATTTACACAAGTTCAATCTGCTGACGTATTTTGTGGCATGACGTCACACCACAACCAAGCCTTTACTCGAATTGTTTTTGTTATACCACCTAAGCGCGTTTAGCGAAGGGGTTTCCTTGGCACGTCTTGTTGAAGCAGAGATCGTGTCCCCCTTATTCCGGGATTCTCATCAATATGGACGTGGGTAACCCAACCGCGCCATTGATTGCGGCACTTGGGAGATAAGCGAGTATTACCAGGCCGGTGGGGACGCATAGTTTCGTCCGCCCATATATAAGGGGATAAGGATCCACCTTTTTACCTACGCCTTCTTCCTCCTTTGCTTATCCCTCTCCGCGTACTCGAGCTCCAGCACCCAAGTCCGCACATCTCACCTCGACCTTCTCCAGCCATGAATGGAGTGGGAGGCAAGTGGATGGACTCCTCCGTTACGGAGGGGCACATCAACAAGCTGCGCAGCGCCGGATATCTGTCCAGTGACATCACGCACCGGCTCCCCGACGAGGGGCAGCTCATACCCACCCCCGGGCCCCATGAGAGGGTGGTATTCCTTCCCCATTTCCTCCACGGACTAGGCTTGCCACTCCACCCCTTCCTCATGTTCTACTACGGCCTGGATTTCCATGATCTGGCCCCGAATTTCATCCTCAACATCTCCGCGTTTATCGTCGTGTGCGAGGCCTTCCTCTGCATCCAGCCCCACTTCGGCTTGTGGCTCAAGACCTTCAGTGTCAAGCCGAAGGTTGTGAAGGGCAGCCAAGCGGAGTGTGGAGGCGCCATGGTGGGCAAGATGCCCAACGTTACTTGGCTCGAGGGCACCTTCGTGGAAACCATCAAGGGGTGGCAATCGGGGTGGTTCTACATCACCGAGCCGCGTGACCCTAAATGGGCAGCGGCCCCCGAATTCAGATCTGGCATCCCCATACGGCTCAACTCCTGGAAACAGAGTGGCTTGACATGGGGCGATTCGGAGGAGCAGACCGGACTCCAAGCCTGCGTCCAAAAGCTAGTGAACAAGAAGCTCAAGCTTGTCAACGTAGTCCAGGTCATGCTCATCCGCCAGATCCTCCCGTGCCAACAACGGGACTTCAATATGTGGGAGTTCGATTCGGCGTAGCACCATACTTTGAACAGGCTCTTCGACACTACGTACGAAGAGGCCTGGAGGGTGTTGTTTAAGGGCGCTGAGGCTCCCGCATCCGCTACCGAAGATCGCGGATTAAGCTCGCAGCGTCCGGCTAGCAAGGTAAGCGATTTTACCCTTTTACGGTACACTTGTTTTTCCATAGTTTGACTCTATGCGGGATCTAAACTCCCTTTCCTTTGACAGGACTGGCTGAAGAAGGCCGATCGGACTAACTGTCCGGCCCCTTTGCCAGAAGACCCAGCGGACGCCCGCTTAACGGGGCCGCTAGTTCCGGCACCCCACGTCGTGCCAGAGAAGAAGGCCAAGAAGAAGGCCACGGACACTCGAAAGAGTTCGCATCTTCAGGTGTCATTGGACTCATCGTCCGATGACTCCGAGGCGGACTCCTCCCACGAGGACGAGGAGGAGAAGAAAGAGGCCTCTCCCCCAGCGGGGGGAGGGATGAAAAGGAAGGCCTCCCCAACGAGGGAGGCCGAAGGGTCCAAGAAGGTAAGGATTCTTCCCCCGGACTGTTCCGCCAACACCGGCGACGACGACGAGGATTGGCCTTCAAGGGCCAAGCCCCTGGCGAGATCGTAGGTATCTGGACTCCCGAATAACTTCATGATTTTTCTTTTCGCCACATGGTGTCTTTCTAATGCCGCATACAACCCTGCAGTCCGCCCAAGGACGATCTTCCCGCTTCGTCGAGCGGGTCCTTGGGTGCGTCAGATGTGGATAGTACATCGCTTCCGACCGCCTCCACCCCCCGTGACGCTGACGACGCCAAGGTGGGATCCCAGAGAGGGACCCACCCGGAGGAGGAGGCCCCGGAGGTGCCACACGGCAACCTCCCGGACTTCGTATCGGACTCCGCACCAAAACCTGTAGTGGTTCTGGAGTCCGGCGGGCATGACACCGGCGGCCTCCGCCCAACTGGAGGCGCCGGATAGCTTGCTGGAGGCGCTCAATGGCTCTTCCATCAAAGAGGAACACCGCACCATCATGAGTGCGGTGATTCAGAAGGTTCAGCTCGCCAAAAGCGGGCTGACCGAAGCCTGCAACAGCCTTCTAACAGGCTTTGAGGTAAGAATTTTAGTATATGTAAAATAGTACCGCATAGACAGTAGCCCCTAATGCTTGGTTCGGTGTTCGGAGAGAGAAGCCGGACTGAGGATCTAAAAAGATATACGCAGGAGTCATAAAAAATATGTCAATATGGGATTGCAGGCTGCGCTGCTGACCTCTGCGGCACTGACTGCGGAGGTCGATGCTTTGAAGCAAAGCCTCGAGCAGTCCGAGAACGAGCTCGGCCATGCCAAGAAGCAGCTCGAGGACAAGGAAGGTGAGTAACACCTTATTAAAGTTGTACCTTATAGAAAAGGATTTGGTTGCAAGAAGAATGACAAGGATAACGTGGGTATTGCAGGGGCCACAAATGAGGTGGCGACCCTGAAGGAGGCGGTGTCCGCGGCCGAACGTAATGCGGCCGCGGAGCGCACCGAGCGAGAGAAGCAGGAGGCGCGGGTGGCGGAGGTACAGCAAGAGCTCCAGGTTCTCGTGGAAAAACATGAGAGTTTGGAGCGCGACTCTAAGACTCAAGAGTCCGAGCTTGCATCGGCTCTTGAGAGTGCCAAAGCCGCTAAGGCCGAAGCCCACAAGGCCCTCCAGGAAATCGAGGCGTTGAAGAAAATAGCGGCGGGTAAGGCATTTTTCATGCAAAGCAAGCATGTGAATGTGAATTACCTATTACTTACCCGAATTCGGAGCTCTCCAGGAGCGTTCGCAGATCTGCCCGCAGCGTGTCCGATACTACCGCTTTCTACAGGGCCGAGGAGGGGAGCTCGACAGAGAAGGTCTTCTGGTATCAGTATGCTGAGGCCGGACATCCGGTGCCCCTTAGCGACCAGCTGAAGCAGCTGGTCAAGCTCCACAAGGTGGCCGAATAGGCCATGAAGGGCCTCGTAGTTCGGCTGTGGCCCAAGGAGGCCATGCCTGGGAGCTACTTCGGCCTGGTGCGGCGGCTGGTGGATGCTTGTCCATGGGTTGAAGTCATCAAGCACTCCGCCTGTATTGAAGGTGCCCATCGGGCCCTTGCCCGTGCAAATGTGCAATGGGGCAAGATGGATGCTGAGAAGCTTGTGACGGACGCGCCGCCGCCGGGCAAGGAGTATCGCACGCCCGAGATGTATTATAAGAGTGTCCTGAAGGGTGCCCGCATTATTGCGGGTGAGTGCTCCAAAGATGTAATATTTGAGTAGACTCGCATTTTGTTATCCTATGCGCTGAAAACTTTGTTGATATGCGCTAAGCAACGCTTGTTAATTTAAAATATTACCTTCTGTGCGGCCGTTTATCAAATCTGAGAGATGGCCAGTCGTCGGCTTCAGCCCCCATGCCGCGAGTGCCGGGGTGTTCGGGATAAATTTGAGCACTCTTGTTCCCATTTTTGGGTCCATCTAGGGAGGCGCTCAACACAATGAACAAGGCAACCGGACTTATAATGCTTGAACACTCTCACTTAGCCATAGAATTCTATAATTTTAAATTTCGGCGAAGCCCCTAGTGTTCGGAAGGCCGAATTCGGGGCGCTATCCACGCCTGGGCCGGACAGAGCCGGTTCCTCGCTCTAAGCGGCATAAGTCTTTAGGGACTCGAAAAAAACCTCTCGAACAGCGACCGGCTCTCGCCTCATCATGATGGTCAGTTTTAGCTTTCTCCACTGAGGCGCTCGCCCAGCTCAACTGGGGCGCAATCGCAGTGGTTCTCCCAGTGCTACCTTAGCCGATACAACGGAACGTAAGGTACCAAAACTTGGGAGCCGGGAAAACCCAACTATTGACCCAAGACATGATTCGGAGCCGATGCATATAATGCTATAAGTTCGGGGTGCCACACTTGTGAAAGTGTTCGGACTGATGACACCATAATGTGGGGAACTTAAGCCCCTGGTGTATTTAGCCGTACCAAAGGGTACGGATGCAACATGTCGTAAATGAACATATGTATAAGAAAGGAATGCAATTATAAGCAAAAAGGTGTTGCATTGTTTATTCAAGAAATACTGCTATGAATGCAGAATGATACAAATAGTGAGGTAAGCAAGGGATGGGACTATTAAACTTGTACCCCTCCAGGGGTAGGCTGCGGAATGGTGTATAAAACAGATTTAATGCTCGTAATGGAGACCACCTGGATATTCGTCGTAGCCTTTCTCCTTCCCTGGCTGTTGCATCGTGAGTTCGGCAGCTCTACTGCCGGACAGGGCCTCTGATGAACGGAGTCCTCTGGGTAAGAAAAAAAGAAAAAGGAAAAAAAGAATGACACACTTGGGAGCCCCTGGTGCGGTTAAGCCACATTCTGGGCCTGTCGTGGTTGTGCCCCTCCTCCTATGCCCATGGTATCTGCAGAGCGTAATGATGTACGCGAAGGACCAGTCTTGCAATTTTGCAAGGGCTGGGGTTGGGGCCGCATTGCTACCCGTGCTCGGAACGTGCCAGGTGGTCTTTTGTAGGTTACTCCGGGCGCGTTTAGCCGTGTCCGGTCGCTTAACGGCCGGACTCAAGAATTTCCTTAAGAGGCTGAACTTCACTTCTACTGCGAGAGCCACTGTATTTTCCTCCGTTCAGAGAGAGCGTTCAGTGTTTCCGTTGACCGTGATGACCCCTCAAGGGCCTGGCATCTTGATCTTGAGGTATGCGTAGTGCGGCACCGCGTTGAACTTGGCAAACGCGGTATGTCCGAGCAGAGCATGATAGCCGCTGCGGAACAGAACTATGTCGAAGATTAACTCCTCGCTTCGGAAGTTATCCGGGGATCCGAAGACCACTTCTAGTGTAACTGAGCCTGTACAATTGGCCTCTACACCTGGTATGACGCCTTTAAAGGTCGTCTTTGTGGGTTTAATCCTTGAGGGGTCTATGCCCATTTTGTGCATTGTATCCTGATAAAGCAGGTTCAGGCTGCTGCCCGCGTCCATCAGGACTCTGGTGAGGTGAAATCCATCGACGATTGGGTCTAAAACCAATGAAGCGAATCCGCCGTGGCGGATGCTGGTGGGGTGGTCCCTTCGATCGAAAGTGATCGGGCAGGAGGACCATGGGTTGAACATCGGGGCGACTGGCTCCATCGCGTATACGTCCCTGAGTGCGCGCTTCCTCTCCCTCTTGGGTATGTGGGTTGCGTATATCATGTTCACCGTCCGCACTTGTGGGGGGAAACCCTTTTGTCCTCTATTGTTCGGCGGTCGGGTCTCTTCCTCGTCATCGCTATGCAGCCCCTTGTCGTCGTTTTCGGCGATTAGCTTGCCTGCCTGCTTGAATACCCAACAATCCCTGTTGGTGTGGTTAGCTGGCTTTTTTGGGGTGCCATGTACCTACCACGAGTGATCGAGTATTAGGTCCAAATTGGACGGACCCGGAATAGTTCTCTTGAATGACTTTTTCCGCTGACCGGGTTTGGAGCCTTTGAATCCGGCATTGACTACCGTATCCTCATTATTGTCGCTGTTAATGCAGCGTTTGTTCTTGTTGCAACGTGACCTGCCATTGCGGTCCTTGGTATCTGGACTGCCAGAATTTTTGCTGAGGTTGTTGCTGCAGGCTAGCCAGCTGTCCTCTCCCGCGAAGAAGTGGGTCATGAGTGATGTGAGGGCTGCCATGGATTTTTGCTTTTCCTGTCATAGGTGCCGGGCAAGCCACTCGTCGCGGATGTTATGTTTGAAGGCCTCGAGGGCCTCCGCATCCGGACAGTCAACGATTTGATTTTTCTTAGTTAAGAACCGTGTCCAGAATTGTCTGGCCGATTCGTCTGGCTGCTGAATTATATGGCTTAGGTCGTCAGCGTCTGGTGGTCGCACGTACGTGCCCTGGAAGTTATCAAGGAATGCGGCTTCGAGGTCCTCCCAACACCCAATTGATTCTACTGCCAAGCTGTTAAGCCAATGCCGAGCTGGTCCTTTAAGCTTGAGTGGGAGGTATTTGATGGCGTGGAGATCATCACCGTGGGCCATGTGGATATGAAGGAGATAGTCTTCGATCCAAACTGCGGGGTCTGTTGTGCCATCATAGGATTCAATATTCCCGAGTTTAAACCCTTCGGGGATTTGATGATCCATTACTTCATCTGTGAAATATAGTGGGTGTGCGGCGCCTCTGTATTAGGCTATATCACGACGAAGCACAAACGAGCTTTGTCTACTGTGTTCGGCCCGGCCGGACTTGCTGTGTCCGGCGCGACGGTTGTCGTCACGTATCATGGGGCGCCCACGCGATCCGTAGATCGATCTTGATTGTATTGCCTTATCCTCCAATATATCTCGCAAGTCCGGAGCGTTCCCCTGTGGCTTTGTGCTTTTCGAGCGATGCCGGGGTACGGTTCTAGCGGAGGGCCTAGAGGCCTCTCTGTCGTGGCCACGAGGTGGTCGGTCAGCCGTATTGTGCGCTGGTGATGCAGGTTTATATGCCTCCTCCTCTAATTGGGGGAGCAGCTTGCGTTTGGGGTAGCTTTTGGAGGGGCGTTCGAGCTCATGCTCTTCGGCCGCAAGGACTTCAGTCCACCTGTCGGCTAGCAGATCTTGATCAACTCTAAGCTGTTGCTGCTTTTTCTTGAGGTTGTTTGCCGTGGACATAAGCCTGCGTTTAAAACGCTCTTGTTCGACGGGATCCTCAGGCACGACAAATTCGTCGTCGTCGAGGCTTGCCTCATCTCCGGAGGGAGGCATGTAATTATCATCCTCTACCTCTTCGTCTGCCGCTATCTCATGAGGGCTGGCTTCTCCGTCCTCCTGTGCTGAATCTTGCCGGAGGGGGTTGTCTTCGGCACTGTCTGGGGTATTATTATCTCCGGTGCCGGAATCTCCATTCTTGCTGTGGCGGGATTTAGAGCGGCACCGCTGACGCCGGTGCTTGGGCTATTTCTTGGATGGGCGCAGATCCTGGCGCAGTGCCTCCGGAGGTGCCTGCCTCCTGAGGCCTTGAGCTGGGTGATGTCTTCTTCTTGGGAGCTGCTTCA
This sequence comes from Triticum aestivum, assembly GCF_018294505.1. NCBI lineage: Eukaryota > Viridiplantae > Streptophyta > Magnoliopsida > Poales > Poaceae > Triticum > Triticum aestivum. Next base: position 531,119,590 of record NC_057801.1, on the reverse strand, counting down.
GGGAGGTTTCCACTCTTGCTGTCTGGGTCCTCGATTGACGCTGCTTGGAAGGCGCGCTCAAGAGAGCACACCGCATCGTACTCTTCACAGGGGACCGTGATGACTCCGCCACTTCCTGGCATCTTGAAGACGTTGTATCCATGGTGAGTCACTGCCATGAACTTGTCCAGGGCTGGATATCGGAGAATGGCATTGTACGGAAGGCGAATGTGGGCAACGCCGAAGTCAATGAGCTCGGTACAGTAGTTCTTGCGGTGTCCAAAGGTGACAGGGAGGTGGACCTGCCCTATCGGGATAGTGGAACCATCAGTGACTCCTGAGAAAGGCTTGGTCGGCTGAAGCTGATATTATGGCACTTGGAGATTGTTGAACGTCTCGACAGACAGGACGTTGAGCCCTGCTCCGCCGTCGATGAGGGTCCTGGTAACTTGCACATTGCTGATGACTGGGGAACAGAGCATTGGGAGGACACCAGCTGTTGCCGCGCACTTCAGCTGATCCGCTAAGTTGAACATGATGGCGCATGCGGACCACCTGAGAGGGCGCGTGGCCTTGAGCTTGGGGAGGACTGCATTCACCTCGCAAGCAAACTGCTTGAAGATGCGCTGAGAGGCAGGGGCCTGGGCGCCGCCCAAGATGCAAGCGATAGCACGCGGCTCCTGGAAGCCCCCAGCCCCCTCGTCGTAATGATGGTCGTCATTCCTTCTTGGCGGTGGTGGCAGAGGAGGAAGGCCTGCGTTGCCTTGTGGGCGATCCTCACGAGGCTCATCCCTCCAAGCCGCCTCGCGAGGCTGGTCCTGCTAGAGGTACTCACGAGGCCGGTCACACCACCCTTGGCGATGGCCACAGTCGTCCCATCGTCCTCCACCTCTTCCTCCGCCTCGGCTGTAGCCCCGATCATTGCGCTCGGGGCGTCGACCGACACGGCCTTCTCGCATGGCTCTGAGCTCTTGGCCTTCGTTGGTGTTGTGGGTATGGATATTGTGGTACACACAGTACCGGCTGCCCTTGGACGACTCTGACTGGTCCTAGCCGCGCTTCGTATCCGGCTCTGCTGCGACATAGTTGCTCCTTTGCGGTTCACATCCTTGGCCTTTGCTTTCATCTCTTCTGGATCTGCAGCTGGGAGCTCGAGAAGGGAGAGGCGTCCCTCCTCAGCCCTTGCGCACTTGGTCGCCAGGTTGAACAGCTCCAGAGACGTGCATAGATCTTCGTGGATCGCTAGTTCCTCCTTCATCTTGACATCGCGAACACCGTCAGAGAATGCTGAGATGATGGCCTCCTCGGTCACATTGGGAATCTTGAGGCGAGCGCTGTTGAAGCACTGGATGTACTTTTGCAAGGTCTCTCTGGGTTGCTTCTTGATGCGGAGCAGGTCACCCACGGCCGGCGGACGGTCGCGAGTGCCCTGGAAGTTGGCGAAGAAGTGGGTGCGCATCTCGTCCCAGGAGGAGATCATGCCAGGAGGCAGGTTCAAGAGCCAGTTGCGGGCACCGTCCTTGAGCGCCATGGGAAACCAGTTCGCCATGACCTTTCCGTCCCCATTGGCCGCTTCAATGCCTAGCTCATAGAGTTGCAGGAACTCCGCAGGGTCGGCAGTGCCGTCGTAGCGAGGAGGCAGGTCCGGCTTGAACTTGCCCAACCAGGCGACACTGCGTAGCTCGGTGGTGAAGGCGTGGCAGCCTGCGGTGGCCACCGGAGCTCTCTGCTGACGTGGGGCTTGCTCCTGGGGATTCCCGCGCGCCGCTGCCTGGGGCAGCACGGGGTCTTGACGTGCTGGCGCAGGGATGCTATCATGGCGTGCCGGTGCAGGAAGCACACGAGCACCTTCTTGGGGACAAGGGATTTCTTGGCAGCTCCTTTCTTGTCGCGTGGGTGTTGTACGCGGTGGATATCGTCCAGGGTCCGCGCGCCTTGGAGCCAGGGCGCCTTCTTGGGGAGGAGGTGGCGGAGGCACCTCTTGAGCTGCATCACCCGCGCAGGACGGAGGGCGAGGCAGCGAGAGGGACGGCGCAGAGGAGCCCCCTGCGGAGCTGACGAGCTCAGTGATGCAAGTGAGCCACTCCTTGTAGAGGTCGTCAACGGGACGGTCGTCGGATTTCGGGTTCCGGCAGACCCTTGAGGTTCGAACACTGGGGTGCGCGCAGAGATTCAACCCTCTACCGGCTCGTTCCTCGCCGAATCGCTAGGACCTAAACTACCAAGCTGAACAGCACAAGAGACACAAGATTTATACTGGTTCAGGCCACCATTGTGGTGTAATACCCTACTCCAGTGTGTGGTGTGGTGGATTGCCTCTTGGGCTTGATGATGAACAATACAAGGCAGAACAGCCTCGTGAGGGTCTGTTCTTGGCTAGTGCGACGAACTGCTGGGAGGAGTTCAATCGCTCTATCTACTGGTTTCTCGATCGGATCAAGATGCCTCTACCTTGGGGGTGGCTAGTCCTATTTATAGGCAAAGGCCCTGGGCCACTTCCCAAATATTGAGCGGGAAGGGCGCCAACAATTGGCCATTTTGAAGGGGAACAGCGGGTACTCTTACCCTGACTAAAGTTGGTCCTCGCCTGTCAAAGGCTTTGGTGGTGACGCCTGCTTGGGCTCCACAATGACTTCCTTCCGGCCGTTGGGCTGGTCCTGGTCTTGTTGCACCGAAATGGGCGCCTTTGCTGGATGCTCTCGCCTGCGCTTGCCCCCTTTGCACCAAAGAGGAAAGGAGGACACTGCGCGGGCTGGCGCCCGACTGGCGCCCTTGGTCGTCATGGCTTGCGTCATGGGCACCTCGCGAGGTACCCCACCTTGAACTCTCCGCCTCCTCACGAGCCAGCCTGACGAGGACGTGCCTGAGGGAGCTCCTTGTCGTCCGCCCTGCTAGGCTTGGCCCCTCACGAGGGTCTTGAGCTTGTGTTGATGAAGATGGGCTGTGCTGGGCCTCCTTTGAGCCATGCCGCAGGCCGCAGGCAGGCAAGTCTGGGGACCCCCGTTCCCGGAACGCCGACAGTAGCCCCCAGGCCCACGGCGTGCCCGAACTTGGCCGAGCAGAGAGGCGAAAGGGCAAGTGTGAAGCGTCGCGGGCCCTAACAGCCTGCGGCCTTGGGCGCCGCGTGGTGGTCGATTGGTCGGGGGCGGCTCTGCTTCCCCACGACGCCTTGGTATCCGTGCGGATTCGTCAAGTCCCTGCATGCAAAGCGGGTCATGATTACCTGCGATCGTGGAGGTCGACGGTTGGCCTTCGCCGGCTATAAGTACGGAACGACATGCGCCCTTCCAACCTATCCCCCCTTGCTTCTCCTTCTTCTCCATGGCTCCGCCAAGGAAGTTTTCGGCCGCAGAGAAGGGAAAAGCCCGCCAGGTCGAGTCTTCCTCTTCCCCGCCAAAGCACGGTCGTGGTCGCCCTCGCAAGCATCATGTGGCCTCCACGGCGGCCACCGGCGGTCGCGGAGGTGACTCTCTGCGCGGCGATGAGCGGCTGGCCATGGTCGGCGGGCGTGCTCCGGCCATGCGACCCCCGAGGCCGCGCCTCCATTCTGCGGAGGTGCTGCCGGAGTTCATTGTGTGGGTGGTGGAGCCGACCGGCACCCGGCTTCAGCTCCCTTGCTTCCTCCTGGGTGAGCTCCCATCCGGCGCCTTGGGTGGCCTCTGGCTCCAGGCGGATGGCTGCTGCAGCTGGGCCTCGTGGGCCTCGCTGGAGGTCTCCGCTGCAGGGAACCTGGCCCTGACCCGCGGCTGGCAGACGTTTGCTCGCGCGCGGGGTCTCCACCGCCGGTGCTCTCTGCACCTCAAGTTCGACGGAGACGCCACCCTCTACATGAGGGTCTTTGGGGAAGATGGTCGCCGTGCGGGGTGGTGCCCTGAAGATGACGACCGCGGCCGGGGACTCGGCCCCGGCGAGGACGGAGAGGGTAGCGCGCGGGCAGTTGGCGACGCCCGTCACTCCTCAAGCTTCACCAGCTCTTCTTCGGGTAGCGACCCTTCTAGCAGCGGCCGCGGCCAGCTTCCACAGCGCCGCGACTGCTTGGAGGGTGGCAGCGGGTCTGCTCGCCGTCGCTCCCCGGGGAAGCGCGAGAGGGAGTCCGCCTGAGCTCCGGAGGCGGCTCGAGTCTTCCAAGAGGGCCGGCACGGGACGTGCTTTGCCTACTTTTGTTCTTTCCTTTCTTTTCTCCTGCGCAAAAAGACAGCAATGTGTGGCCCCGTGGGGGCGTGTTTGGGTTAACGTCGTCGATCATCGTACTGTCTTTTTGTTATCCCGATATTGTTCCTTTTTGTTGTGAGCCCATTCGCAAGTAACCCCTAGCTTCAGCCGCGGGGCCGACCGACCCAGGCCCTGTATTCGCGTCGTGGTGCCCGTAAGGCATGGTCCGGAGGGGTGCTCCAGTAGTGGACCCGGGCCGGGAAAATTTGAGCGGTAGGGGCAGGAACGCTCGTGAGGGCTCCCGGGGCTTCCGCCTCGCGAGCCCCCGCGCCAGAGAAACCGAGGCAGGAGAGCGAAAAAGGGCGAAGAACCACATGTCAAAAGGCAGCGACAGTTTCGATAATAACTCCAAATGGGAATGAACTAGCCAACTGCAGAAAGAAAATGAAAAAGCCGCGTCCGGCACCTAGTCTATTCTTCGACGTCTTCTCACCAGCGCGGAGCTAAGTGCTGCCACTGGGCGTGGGAGGGAGCCCCAGGGCCTGAGGCCGGCACCCCTGAGACTCCGGGGCGTGTACAGCCCCAACTCATTATTACGTGAGAGTGTCACGGGCGGCGAGCTTCACAGGCGTTGGCCTTCTTCACAGGCTCCGGGCCTTTCTTCGGGGAAGCGAGCTTCACGGGCGTTGGCCCTCTTCACAGGCTCCGGGCCTTTCTTCGGGGAAGCGAACTTCACGGGCGTTGGCCCTCTTCACAGGGTCCGGGCCTTTCTTCGGGGAAGCCAGCTTCACGGGCGTTGGCCCTCTTCACAGGCTCCGGGCCCTTTCCAAAACGTGACAGCTTCACAGGCACTCGCCTTCTTCACAGGCTCTGGGCCTTTTCCAAAAAGATGAGCTTCACAGGCATTCGCCTTCTTCACCGGCTCTAGGCCTTTTCCAGAAAGATGAGCTTCATAGGCATTCGCCTTCTTCACAGGCTCTGGGCCTTTTCCAAAAAGATGAGCTTCACAGGCATTCGCCTTCTTCACAGTCTCTGGACCTTTTCCAAAAAGATGAGCTTCACAGGCATTCGCCTTCTTCACTGGCTCCGGGCCTTTTCAGGGGTAAAACCTCCGGAGGTGCTGGATATTCCACGCATTTTGTACAGGTACTCCCTCCTGAGTCTCCAAGTGCACGGAGCCAGGCTTGGAAACATGAACAACCTTGAAAGGGCCCTCCCACATAGGAGAGAGCTTATGCAGTCCCTCCCTGCAGAGGACCCGTCGGAGCACGAGGTCCCCTACCTCGAGAGTTCTGGGGCGGATGTTGCGGCAGTGGTATCGCCAGAGTGCCTGCTCTTACCTTGCCGCTCGCAGCGCAGCTTCTTGATGACGCTCCTCCCCCAGCACGAGGTCTGTCCCCCGCATGGCGTCCTGCAGCGTCTCATCGAACGCCAAGACCCGCGCGGATCAACGCCTGACCTCGTGAGGGAGGACCACTTCAGCTCCGTAGACCAAGAAGAAGGAGGTCTCCCCAGTCGGCTTGGTCGCAGTTGTGCGGATGGACCACAGCACGGACTGAAGCTCGTCATACCAGCCTCTGCCGCAGGCCTCCAGTTTCTTCTTGAATGTCCTGGTCTTGAGGCCCCTCAGGACTTCTGCGTTGGCCCGTTCGGCCTGGCCGTTGCTTCGAGGGTGTGCCACCGAAGCGTAGCATATATGCGTTCCAAGGTTAGCACAATATGTTCTGAAAAGGTTACTGGTGAACTGCGAACTATTGTTAGTGATGATGCGGTTCGGCACTCCGAACCGGCTCATGATGCCCTTGATGAACTTGACCATAGAACCGGCAGGGATGGTGCGGACGGCCTCGACTTCGGCCCACTTGGTGATCTTGTCCACGGCGACGTAGAGGTAGCGATAGCCCCCTGGCGCCCGAGGAAAAGGGCCCAGGATGTCCAGCCCCCAGACCGCGAATGGCCATGTGAGGGGTATGGTTTGCAGACCTCCTGCCGGCTGATGGATCTGCTTGGCATGGAATTGGCAGGCCTCGCAAGCCTTCACAAGTTCGACAGCGTCATTGAGCGCAGTGGGCCAATAGAAACCGCTGCGGAACGCCTTGCCGATGAGGGTCCGTGACGATGAATGATGCCCACAGTCTCCACCGTGTATATCTGCCAGCAGTTCCTTCCCTTGTTCCCTGGTGATGCAATGCAGGGCCACATCATTCGGTTATTTCCGGTAGAGCTCTCCATCCATGATGCAGTACGCTGTGGCTTGCCACGCCACATGCTCTGCCTCCTCCTCCTTCTTTGGCAAGGTCCCTTGCGTTAAGTAGCTCCTGAGCTCTGTGATCCAGCACCCCTCCTGAGGCTCCATCGTCAGGAGCAGGCGCGCTCCTGAGGCTGGGCCGTAGGCTGGGGCTCCCGAGGCAGGTGGCTGAGGAAGCTCCACCCGAGGCTGTGCTGTGCTCGACAATTGTGGCAGGGCTGAAGGCTTGAAGAGCTGTTCCTCAAAGACGCCCGGCTCCTGGGGCAACTGCTTGGATGCCCGTTTGGCGATGTCGTCGGCCTCTTGATTAGTGCCGCGGGGGACGTGCTGCAGCTCCAACCCCCAGAACTGCTTCTCCATCCTGCGGACCTCCGCAAGGTAGGCCTCCATGTGCTCATCTCTTGGCTCGTATACCTTGTTGGAGAAATTGACAAGGAGCTGCAAATCGCCCTTGATAGTAAGACGCTTCACTCCCAGGGCAGCGGCGGCCTTCAGGCCCGCTATCAATCCCTCGTACTCTGCTATATTGTTGGAGACCTTCTCGCCTTGCTGGAAACAGAGCTGCACGGTGTAGTAGAGCTTGTCCTGAGTGGGAGATATGAGCACCGCCCCAGCCCCACCGCCCTGCCTGGAGAACGCTTCGTCGAAGTACATGACCCAGCCTTCTGGCACCTCGCTTCCTGGGGAAAGGGATCGATCCTTGCCAGCCCTGTGGCCCGGTGCCTCTGTCCATTCGGCCATGAAATCTGCCAGTGCGGCCCCCTTGATGACTCTGGTCGTGCTGAATTCGAGCTGGAATGCTTGCAGTTCAATGTTCCACTCGGCGACCCTTCCGGCCAAGTTAGGGCTCCTGAGCACCCTTTCCAAGGGGTACGCCAAGACAACCTTGATTGGATGACCTTGGAAGTAGTGCCGCAGCTTGCGCGAAGCCACCAGCAGCGTGAGGAGGAGTTTCTGCGGCATGGGGTACCGTGTCCTCGCATCCCGTAATACCATGCTGACGAAGTACACCGGGTGCTCGACGGGGCTTGGGACGTCGGTGCTGGTGGCGTCCTCCAGAAGCCGTGGTGCCTCTTGAGGTGGTGGAGCATCCCGGAGCTGGTTGCCTGGGGGAAGGGCCTCCCCTGCCCCTGGTGCGCTCTGCTGTGGCAGCTGATCTTCCTCAGTCATGGTGGTGACTTCCGCGAGTCGCTTTTTATCCAGCTTTGCCTTGGCACTGGTGGCTGCCGTGGTCTTGGCCCGACGCTCCTCTCTAACTGCCACCAAGGCTGCGCTAGCGGAGTAGGGAGTGGCGGCGAGGTAGGGTACCAAGGGCTCTTGAGGGCGCAGGGCCACCATCACCGGAGGGCTGGTTAGGTATCTCTTGAGATCTTGGAACGCCTTGTCGGCCTCTTTAGTCCATTCAAAGGGCCCCTTTTTCTTCATCAGCTGGAAGAAAGGCAGCGCTCGCTGTCGGTGTCAAAACCGGCGGATCTCGGGTAGGGGGTCCCGAACTGTGCGTCTAGGCGGATGGTAATAGGAGACAAGGGACACGATGTTTTACCCAGGTTCGGGCCCTCTTGATGGAGGTAAAACCCTACGTCCTACTTGATTGATATTGATATTCTGGATGTTTACAAGAGTGGATCTACCACGAGATCAAGGAGGCTAAACCCTAGAAGCTAGCCTATGGTATGATTGTAATGGTTGTTGTTGTCCTACGGACTAGAGCCATCCGGTTTATATAGACACCGGAGAGGGCTAGGGTTACATAGAGTCGGTTACAATGGTAGGAGATCTACGTATCCGTATCGCCAAGCTTGCCTTCCACGCCAAGGAAAGTCCCATCTGGACACGGGACGAAGTCTTCAATCTTATATCTTCATAGTCTTGGAGTCCGGTCGATGATGATAGTCCGGCCGATGATAGTTCGGCCGATGATGGTAGTCCGGCTATCCGGACACCCCCTAATCCGGGACTCCCTCAGTAGCCCTCGAACCAGGCTTCAACGACGATAAGTCCAGCATGTGTGTAGTCTTTGGCATTGCAAGGCGGGTTCTCCTTCAAGTTCTACATACCTGCCGAACAGTGTCCGGCTTCCTCATCAATGTTGCGCGTCTTGGCTTCCATGCCAAATAATGGCTTTCTTCCACGTGTCGCGCGAATGTGAAAAGCCAGGGTGTCTTTTATGTTTTACCCCCTAGTTGTGCGAATAATCTGCCTATAAGGGAGGCAAGAATCCAGATCCAAATCACCATCTTCCTCCCGCAAATACTCATCGGAGCGCTTCCGACCAAGAATCCATTCCATCATGGACCGTCAATGCGGCTCCTCTTCTCGCGCTCCCAGCCCTTCGCCAGGAGATTGGAGGAGATGCTCTATTCCGCACAATGAGCTGGTGAAGCTCCAAGCGGGGGGATATCTCCCTCCAGCCTTCATGGTTCCGGTTCGAGCCGGGCTGGCCACCTACAAAGGTGGGAAGCAAGCGGAGGTTACCCCAAATCCCAACAAAGGGGAGCGGGTATGCTTCGTCCCCTATCTGATAAGGGGGCTCGGATTTCCTGTACATCCATTCCTCTGCGGGCTCCTAGAGTGTCACAACCTAGCTAGTCATGCATTAGAGTGTTGCATCATGTTTACTTTTTCATCAGAAACTTGAAATGGGGATGACAGAACCCCCAGTCCCCTCTGAAACCAACTAGGGTTACTAAAATAATTTTTCAATGAACCTGAAATGCCCTTCTAAAATGCCCATCATTTTTGCCTTGGTTCAGAACCTCTGCCAAAAGTGGTGCACATTTTCCTAGGCCATCCTAAGGTTTTTGATTTAAATCATAAATATTTGAATTTGGGCATTTAAAATAATATAAAATATTTAAATGCTCAAATACCTCCAAACTAAAATGTTTCATGTTGGAAATAATCCAACTATGGACCAGGAGTAGTTTGGTGATTTTTGGAGTTGCCTAGGTATTTTATTTAATTCAACAAAGTTGCAGATATATTAAATAAAAACAGAAACAGAAAAAAAGGGAAAACCTTACCTGTGCGGCCCAGCCAGCTGGCCGGCCCAGCTAGCCAGCCCAGCCCACCACCGCCGTCGTCCTCCTGGCGCCAGTCGGCCAGGCGTGTGGCCGGCGCGCGCGCACGGCCACCGCGCCACGCCACCTGCTCGCCTGCTTGCCTGCCCTCCCCTCCTCGCTCGACGCCCTGGACGACGCCACGCCTCTCCCCCCTGCTCTCTCTCACTCTCCCCCGGCTCTCCCCTCGCTCTCTCTCTCACGGCCGAACACGACCGTCGCCGCCGTTCGCCATAGCCATCGTCCCCGGCCACCCCTCGCTCCCCCGATTAGCTCAGGAGCTCCGCCTCGACTCCCTCTTCCTCCCCACCGCTCCACAGCTCCCCGGAAGCCCTGCATCGCCGCCACGTCGCCGTTCCCCTCTTCGGGCTCCGACCACCGTCGCCGTCGAATTCGCCGTCTCCAGCGCGTCCCCGAGCCCGCTTCGACGCCCACTGCAACCGCGGTGAGCTACGCCACTGTTTCCCCCTCTTCTCCCCCTCGTTCCCTCACCGTAGGCCCTAGCCCCACCTCGGCCGAGACCTCCACGCCGCCGGCGATGTCGCCGTCGTGGCCACGGTCGCCGTAGCACCCAACTGAGCACACCATCGTGCTCCCCACCTCACCAGGAGCACGCAGCACGCACCAACGCCTCCCCAAACCCCCTGCAACACTGATCCCGACCGCACCCGAACTCCGGCCGCCGCAGCCGAGCTCGCCGCCGTCAACTCCGGCCACCCCGAGCCCAACCACCACCACCAATAGACGCGGCTCAACCTCAGCAACACGTAGATGCCTTCCGCCGTCCATTTGGTTGCCGGAATGGCCAAAAGCACTTTCGCCGCCGTCTCGGACCTCGCCGGCGTCATGTCGCCGGTGGGGTTTGACTTGCCCGACCTGGGGTTTGACCCCCCAGGGTCACTGACGCGTGGGCCCTGTCGGCCAGGTGGTTAGGTTAGCGCTAACTACTGTTAGTCCCCCCCCCCTGACACTGACAGTGGGCCCCAGCGCCACTAATTAGGAATTAGGATTAATTTAATCCTGTTTAACCCCCCCTGTCACTGACGTGTGGCCCCCACACGTCAGGTTTGACCTCAGCCAGCCACAGTTGACCACTGACGTCATGCTGACGCAATATTGAATTTCTGGATTTAAATTAAATCAGGAAATTCCAGAATATTATTTAAACTTCAAAAATTCATAACTTTTATTCTGTAACTCCAAATTGGACAAATTATATATGAAAAATGATCAGAAAAATCCAATCTATCCATCTGTACTATTTTCATGCATGATCAAACAAGTTAAATTGATGTTTTAATCAGAACAAGGAAAAGCACTTTAAAAGGCCATATTTGAATTTGAAATTTGAATCCTTGATTCAAATTTGTTCAAACACTTCTGGTTTTAGTTGCATTATCCCAACACACTCATATTGCCATGTTTCATGCATGCATCATATTGTTGCACATTGTTTGGTGATGCTTGTGTATCGATGTCCTTTGCGACAGGATCTGTCCCCGAGGAGTACCGTGATTACCCTAACGAAGAACCGTATCCGTGCATCGAACCATCAGGCAAGCAACCACCCATTTGATCATATCGATACAATCCCATGTTCTCGCTCCTGCTCTCTTTTACTGCATTAAGACAACGCGATTCGAACTGCTGTGTGCTACGGTAGTTGAACGCATTTCCTCTGCATGACCTGTCATTGCCACAGTAACTAGATGAAACCCACTAGCATGTGTAGGAGTTGATTGAGCCCTATGTATGTGTTGTTCCTACCTTGCTATGCCTGCTATGCTTAGAGTCGTGTCAGGTCTGGTTCATCTGGGTGATGGGCTAGAGTGAAATGATTATGTCGGTAATGAGAGTGGTGTGGTGAACACGATTTGGTAAAGGTATCGATGAGAGGCCATGTAGGAGTACATGGTGGGTTGTTTCATTGAAGCCGACCTTAAGCACTGAGATCTGTATGTGTGATTTAAGAATCAGCTACTACCATGCATTGGGCCCGAAACCAATGGACCCTCTCGACTTCTTATTCACCCTAGTTCTCCGTCCAGGAGTTGCAAGTAGTTTCTGGTGTTTGTAGCCTACTGGAGGCCGTGGACAGCGCTGACCGTAGGGGTGGGCTATGATGCGGTAGGTACGTGGCCGGGTGTACCGAATACCCGTTAGGTATCTCGGGAACCCTGTTCACATCGTTCGGGGCCGTATGGGAAGCCTCGGCCGGACTCCCTGCGGATGGAACCTGAATAGGCGATAAACCTGGACTGGAGGCTTAGGTGATTAGGTAGGTCGTGGCCGACACCCGCGTTGGCCTTCCGCTTGAAGGTTGCCGAGTACATGTCGTGTAAACGACGGTAAGTGGTGAGAGCGTGTGTGAAGAAGTACACCCCTGCAGGGTTAACATGATCTATTCGAATAGCCGCGTCCGCGGTAAAGGACTACTTGGTTGCCTATACAGTTCATAGACAAGTAAATGGAAACTGCTAAAAGCCTCAAGATAAGTGTGAGTGCCGAGGATGGCTCTTCCGTAGGAAGACGGAGGTGGATCCTCGGTAGTGTATTGAAGTGGTGAGTAGTGGACTCGTGTGCGCAAAACCATTTCAAGTTGGAGTATCGTAGGATAGTCTAGCCAAGAGTCAAAGATGGCTTGCTGCAATAACTCCACCAACCCTTCTTGATACTATGCATGTATGTAGGATCTGATGTAAGTCTTGCTGAGTACCTTCGTACTCATGTTGCTATAATCTACATTTTTACAGAAGACGCTGCAACCCCTTCTGATGGGTTCTATGTAGACGTTGACATCAACGAGTAGGCTAAAGACCCAGGTGGTGACCCTGAGCTTGTGGAGGACCACGTAGTATAGCTAGGCTTTCCAAGCCTCTTTTATTTTACTAGTTGTCTGTACTCAGACAAGTTACTTCCGCTGTTGGCTTGTATGACTGTATGACTTGTATGTTGGGTCGTGAGACCCATACCTTTGTGTATGTTATGTATGGCTCCCTGAGCCCTAAATAAAGTACTTGTGTCATAAAGTCATGTTGTGATGCTTCGTTGTATTTGCACATATCGAGCATATTGTGTGTATGATTGAAATGCTTGGTATGTGTGGGATCTGACTATCTAGTTGTTTATCTTTAGTAGCCTCTCTTACCGGGAAATGTCTCCTAGTGTTACCGCTGAGCCATGGTAGCTTGCTACTGCTCTGGAACACTTAGGCTGGCCGGCATGTGTCCTTCTTCGTTCCTGTGTCTGTCCCTTCGGGGAAATGTCACGCCTTGAGTACCGGAGTCCTGTTAGCCCGCTACAGCCCGGTTTACCGGAGTCCTGCTAGCCCAGTGCTACAGCCCGGACCCACCTGCTGATGACCGACACGTTCGAAGCTGGGTCATGGATGCCTGTCCCTGTAAGTCTGTGCCACTTTGGGTTTACGACTAGTCATGTCAGCCCGGGCTCTTTATCATATGGATGCTAGCGACACTATCATATACGTGAGCCAAAAGGCGCAAACGGTCCCGGGAAAAGGTAAGACGACACCCGTGGGAATACCGTGCGTGAGGCCGCAAAGTGATATGAGGTGTTACCAGCTAGATCGATGTGACATCGAGTCGGGGTCCTGACAGCGTTGGCATCAGAGCCGGACTGCCTGTAGGTTCTCCAAGCCAAACTGGTCGATGTTGAGTCTAGAAATTCTTTAGTTATATGTAGGGGAATTGTTTGTGGGATGGAACGTAAGGCTCTTTTTACTCCTTATACCTTATGACTTTCTGATCTGAGTCAGTCCATTCTTCTACCGGGGGTTAAGGAATTAGGATCTGCTCTCTCTATCAGGATCACGAGTTACTAATCAGTAGTACCTTATAAGTTTGATGGTTACAAGCCTAGTTCAGTTCTACTACCACATTATGTTGTTAGAATGGTTCCAGAACTTGATGTGATGATGTTGAGTGTGTACGAAATCCTTTGTCAAATGTCTCAATATCCTTTTTGAGCATTTACAGCTGTTATGCTGCCGAAATTTTGCTAGAAATTCTAATGCCTTTGCATTATGATTGTGCTTTCAGATGGCCACTCGCGACCTCAATCAAGTGGTTCGCCTGACTCGATGCCTAGATGTACCCGGCCATACTGCTAAGTTGGTCAGGGTAATGACTGAGGCTGGATACCGCTGGTATCCTGAGTACACGGTCGAAGAGCAATTCCGAGATTTTAATCAAAGCCAGTATCTCTGCACTGTCAGGATATTTCCATCTTATCCTGGATCCACCGAGCCTCTTCACTGTTCCTATGGACTCGGGGTTACTATTGAGATGGCTGTGCAGGACGCCGCCTACTCTATGATGACCATTATGCGAGTCAGATCTGGTTTATTTCGGGACTCTGATTTCCGGTATATGCCAGGATCACTTCCAGGAGCACAAGGGTATCTCCAGGCTATCTATGCTGACTCCACTCAGGAGGATTCACGGACTCGCACCACTGCTGAGATGCTCGAGGATAAGGACCGTGAAAATCGGGCCTTAAGGTTAGAGCTTTTCAATACCCGTGCTGACCACTGGGCTACTTTGACTCGGTTCGCACCGGCGGTGCAAGCTGGATATTCAGATATGCGCGATCTCTATCCTGTGAGATCTGCTCTGCCAGACGTGATGGTTTGGTGTGATGTAGGAGGCATCACCCCACCTCGCGGTTCCCGCAGGCCACCGTTTGTTGGTCCAAGGCCTCATCCTAGCCCCTATGGTCCACAAGCTCCGCGAGACCGTCTCTTTCCGGATGATCATGTTGAACTTCCAGGCTATGGAGGTGATTTCTACGAGGACTACTACGGATCGGTCTGAGTTAGTAGTAGTATCACTAGTTCGCACTAGCTGTGTCGTCTATCGTCCTGCCTGACTCGTGGGATATGACCTAGCTTGTACTCTTCCCGGAGATGTAGAAAAATAATGTATAGGAGCTTGGAATGCCTCCGATGAGATGTAATCCTCTTTCACCGTAATAGTACTTTGTTTGGTCTTGTACTAAACCCTGTATGGTGTGTATGACGATGGAATAAAAGAAGCAGTTTCTGTAACTACCATGTCATACGGATGATCATCTTGCATTTCGAGTTATTCCTTACATTATGTATCCTATATCGGAATTTTACCATCCTGACTAAATCATTGTCTTGATTTCCTAGGATGGTCAACACGCGCGCTAACCCTGCTTCCCAAGAGCAGGCCGAAGGCAGTGAAGCCAGGAATGAAAATCTGCCTCATCCTCCTTCACTAGCCGAGGTTATGATGGAAGCTGAGAGAAACAAGCGGGAGACCAACCGTTTGTTGGAGCGTATAGAACAGAATACAGCACACCATCAGAGGGCTAACGTGGTGTCACCCAGTGATTTTATCAAATTGCATCCACCCACGTTTCATCACTCCGTCGAGCCTCTCGACGCTGATGACTGGCTTCGCAGTATCTCTCACAAACTGCGTTCCGCGCTGGTAGCGGAGGCTGACAAGGTCACCTTTGCTGCATATCATCTTGAAGGCCCCGCCAGTCTATGGTGGGAAAATTATGGAGCTATGCGCCCAGCGGGCCATGTCACAACTTGGGCTGAATTCAGCGAGGCTTTCCGTGAACATCACATTCCGGAGGGTCTCATGGACCGTAAACGTGAAGAATTTTGCAGTTTCACCCAAGGCCGACTTTCTGTGGAGGCCTATAGCAGGGAGTTTGGTAAGCTCGCCCGATATGCAACTGAGGAAGTTTCTACTGACGCCAAGAAGCAAGCAAGGTTCCGTAAGGGCCTTAGTCCTGAGCCTCGCCGCGACCTCCGTCTGCATGAGTGCACATCTTTTTCGAAACTTGTCAACAAAGCCATCAGTGCTGAAACTGGTCAGACTGATTATGACGCAACACGCAAGCATGGACGTGACACGGGTTCCTCATCCGGTGCTGGTCCTCAAAAGCGCCGCGTGTGGGTACCCAACACCGCCCTGCCACCTAGGTTCACACCGAGGCCATCTTTCCAGGCGCCTCGCCCTGTACAACAGTCTGCTCCAGCCAAGCCCTATGGGGGTCCAACCAATAATGCTCCTCCACGTACTAGTTTCGTGACTTGTTTCAAATGTGGGGAATCTGGTCACTATATGCGTGAGTGCCCCCAGACCAACCCCAATCAATCTGCTAAAGCTGTTGGCCGTGGCAAGCCGACAGGGAAAGTGTTTCATGCTAAACCGGTCACCGCTTCACGTGGCCATGTCAACTGTGTCTCTGCCGAAGAAGCTCAAGAGGATCCCAACGTCGTTCTCGGTACGCTTCTCGTAAATTGCCACCCGGCATTTGTTCTTTTCGATACAGGAGCCTCTCATTCTTTTATATCTGAGAATTATGCTCGTTTGCATAACGTTGCATTCTGTGACTTGCCATCCACTATGGAAATTTCTACTCCCGGGTCTAGATGGCAGACCTCTAGGGTAAGTTATGGAAATGAAATCCAAGTCGACAGACTTGTTTTTCTTGCATCCTTAATAGCCCTTAAATCTTCAGATATTAATATCATTCTGGGTATGGACTGGATGTTAGCTCACCATGCCCAAATTGATTGCTTCTCTAGGACTGTTCAACTCACCCATCCTTCGGGGAAGATAGTCAATGTCTTGACCCGAATAGCCAAGCGACAATTATATTCTCTTAACGCCAGCCCTTTGCCAGACCTTGAGGACGTTCCGATAGTCCGTGACTTCCCGGATGTCTTTCCAGAGGAATTGCCAGGTGTTCCACCTGACAGGGATGTTGAGTTCGTAATCGACCTCATCCCCGGAACCGTTCCGATTGCTAGAAGACCTTATAAGATGGCACCCCTAGAACTAGCTGAGCTCAAGAAACAACTCGATGAATCCTTGAAAAAGGGTTTCATCCGACCTAGTTCATCTACGTGGGCTTGCCCCGTCCTATTCGTCAAGAAGAAGGATGGTACAGACCGGATGGTTGTAGATTACCGACCTGTCAATTTGGTCACAATCAAGAACAAATATCCACTTCCCAGGATCAACGATCTGTATGATCTGCTCGCTGGATCCTCAATCTTCTCCAAGATGGATTTGAGGTTGGGCTACCATCAAATCAAAATCAGAAACGGGGACATTCCTAAAACGGCCTTTGTTACTCGTTATGGCCAATACGAGTACACCGTCATGTCCTTCGGTTTAACCAACGCTCCAGCCACCTTTTCTCGGTTAATGAACTCAATCTTCATGGAGTATTTGGATAAATTCGTCGTGGTCTACCTCGATGATATACTCATCTACTCCAAGAACGAGGAAGAACATGCCGAACATCTAAGGCTAGTGTTGAAGAAACTTCGAGAGCATCGCCTTTATGCCAAATTTTCAAAATGTGAATTCTGGTTGTCAGAAGTGACCTATCTGGGTCATGTAATATCTGGTAAAGGTATTGCTGTTAACCCTGAGCGAGTTCAAGCCGTCCTTGATTGGACTCCACCTGAATCGGTCAAGCAAGTTCGGAGTTTTCTAGGCTTAGCAAGCTATTGCCGTCGCTTTGTCGAGAACTTCTCCAAAGTTGCTAAACCTCTAACCGAACTCCTCAAGAAAGATAAGTTCGAATGGACTCCACAATGTGAGCACAGCTTTCAGGAACTGAAAAGACGCCTGACTTCTGCTCCCGTGCTGGTACCGCCAGACTTCTCCAAGGACTTTGTTATCTACTGCGACGCCTCGCGACAAGGACTAGGTTGCATTCTCATGCAAGATCGACACGTAATTGCTTACGCTTCACGGCAATTGCACCCACATGAGGAGAATTATCCTACTCATGATCTAGAGCTTGCAGCTGTAGTCTATGCACTTAAGACCTGGCGACATTACCTCCTCGGTAATCGTTACGAAATATTCACTGATCACCAAAGCCTGAAGTACATCTTCACCCAACCGGATCTGAATCTCAGGCAAAGACGTTGGGTTGAATTGATCACTGACTTCGACTTAGGAATAACCTACACCCCAGGGAAAGCCAATGTCATGGCTGATGCGTTAAGTCGTAAATCTTATTGTAACAATCTGATGTTACAACAAAGTCAACCGCTTCTCCATGAGGAATTTCGGAAGCTTAACCTTCACATTGTTCCTCAAGGTTTTCTCTCCACCTTGGTGGCAAAACCTACCCTTACGGATCAAATTATCAAAGCACAGAAGGTAGATCCGGGAATCTCCCGCATCAAGAGGAACATTCAGAAAGGAATTGCGGATTGTTTCTCCATTAATGATCAAGGAGTCGTATACTTCGGGGATCGACTAGTAGTTCCCAAAGTGCGCAACCTAAGGCGATTAATCCTTAAGGAAGCCCATGAATCTCCTCTCACTATTCATCCCGGTAGTACTAAGATGTATCAGGACCTACGCCAGAGGTTCTGGTGGACTAGGATGAAGAGAGAAATTGCTCAGTATATTGCAAATTGCGACGTCTGTCGTCGTGTAAAAGCAGAGCATCAACGGCCTGCTGGCACCCTTCAACCCTTAGCTATTCCTGAATGGAAATGGGATAAAATTGGTATGGATTTCATTACCGGTTTTCCCAGGACAAAAAGGGGGAATAATGCTATTTTCGTCGTGGTCGATCGTCTTTCCAAAGTAGCTCATTTCTTACCTGTTCGTGAGAGTACAACCGCTAGCCAGCTGGCAGACTTATACATCTCCCGAATAGTGTCCCTCCATGGTGTTCCTTTGGAAATCAATTCGGATCGAGGAAGTCTTTTCACCTCTCGATTTTGGGAAAGTTTCCAAAATGCTATGGGAACTCGTCTCTCCTTTAGCACCGCTTTCCACCCTCAGTCAAGTGGTCAAGTGGAACGCGTCAATCAGATTCTAGAAGACATGCTTCGAGCCTCCGTTATCTCTTTCGGAATGGACTGGGAGAAGTGCCTTCCATTTGCCGAATTCGCTTACAACAACAGCTATCAATCTAGCTTGGGTAAAGCCCCTTTTGAAGTTCTCTATGGACGACGATGTCGAACACCCCTTAACTGGTCAGAGACCGGGGAAAGGCAATTCTTTGGCCCGGATATGATTCAGGAAGCAGAAGAACAAGTTCGTATCGTTCGTGAAGAGTTGAAAACAGCCCAATCCCGTCAAAAGAGTCAATATGACCGAAAACATAAGGCTATGACTTTCGAGGTTGACGAGAAGGCTTATCTTCGGGTCACCCCTCTGAAGGGAACCCATCGTTTCGGTATCAAAGGCAAATTGGCTCCTCGTTACATTGGACCTTTTCGCATTCTTGCCAAACGAGGAGAAGTTGCCTACCAGTTGGAACTACCTCCGCACCTCTCCAGAGTTCACGATGTCTTCCACGTTTCTCAACTCAGGCGTTGCTTCTCAGATCCTATCCGTGAAGTGGACCACGAAACGCTTGATCTCCAAGATAATCTTACATATCGAGAGTACCCCATTCGTATCCTCGATCAAGCCGAACGTACCACGCGACGTCATAATATCAAGTTTCTCAAGGTTCAATGGTCGCACCATTCTGAGGATGAAGCAACTTGGGAAAGGGAGGATCGTCTTCGACTTGAATATCCCGCCTTCTTCGCGGAGGAACCCAAATCTCGGGACGAGATTCTTTTGAGTGGGGGTGAGTTGTCACACCCTAGCTAGTCATGCATTAGAGTGTTGCATCATGTTTACTCTTTCATCAGAAACTTGAAATGGGGATGACAGAACCCCCAGTCCCCTCTGAAACCAACTAGGGTTACTAAAATAATTTTTCAATGAACCTGAAATGCCCTTCTAAAATGCCCATCATTTTTGCCTTGGTTCAGAACCTCTGCCAAAAGTGGTGCACATTTTCCTAGGCCATCCTAAGGTTTTTGATTTAAATCATAAATATTTGAATTTGGGCATTTAAAATAATATAAAATATTTAAATGCTCAAATATCTCCAAATAAAATGTTTCATGTTGGAAATAATCCAACTATGGACCAGGAGTAGTTTGGTGATTTTTGGAGTTGCCTAGGTATTTTATTTAATTCAACAAAGTTGCAGATATATTAAATAAAAACAGAAATAGAAAAAAGGGGGAAAACTTACCTGTGCGGCCCAGCCAGCTGGCCGGCCCAGCTAGCCAGCCCAGCCCACCACCGCCGTCGTCCTCCTGGCGCCAGTCGGCCAGGCGTGTGGCCGGCGCGCGCGCACGGCCACCGCGCCACGCCACCTCTCTCCCTGCCTGCCTGCCCTCCCCTCCTCGCCTCGGTGTCCCTGGACGACGCCACGCCTCCTCCCTGCTCTCTCTCACTCTCCCCCCGGCTCTCCCTCGCTCTCTCTCTCTCCCGGCCGAACACCACCCTCGCCGCCGTTCGCCTTAGCCACCGACTCCGACCACCCCTCGCTCCCCCGACTAGCTCAGGAGCTCCGCCTCGACTCCCTCTTCCTCCCCACCGCTCTACAGCTCCCCGGAAGCCCTGCATCGCCGCCACGTCGCCGTTCCCCTCTTCGGGCTCCGACCACCGTCGCCGTCGAATTCGCCGTCTCCAGCGCGTCCCCGAGCCCGCTTCGACGCCCACTGCAACCGCGGTGAGCTACGCCACCGTTTCCCCCTCTTCTCCCCCTCGTTCCCTCACCGTAGCCTCCTCCCCACCACGGCCGAACCTCCGCCGTCGCCGAGCTCGCCGTCGACGCAGCTCCGGTGACCATTTGGTCACCCCGGCGAGTCCAACGAGTTCACAAAACCCCGTAGAGCATCCCTAGCGCCTCGCTTTGCTCGACTTCGAGCTCCAGCACCGTTCCCGTGCACGACCGAACCCCGGCGGCCGCAGCCGAGCTCGCCGCCGTCGACTCCGGCCACCCCGACCCCAACGGGCTCCGCCAAGAGCTGCGGGTTGCCCTCAGCTCCCCTCCGGTGGTCTCCGCGGTCCGTTTGGTGGCCGAAATGACCAAAACCACTTCCGCCGCCGCGTCGGGCTCGCCGGCGACTAAACGCCGGCAGCCGACATTGACTTTGACCACGGGTGGGCCCTGGTTGACTCCCCTGAGTCAATGACAGGTGGGGCCCAGCCCTGTTAATTAAACAGGATTAGTTTTAATTAAGTTTTAATTAAAATAATCAACCAAATTCTAGAAGACATGCTTCGAGCCTCTGTTATCTCGTTCGGAATGGACTGGGAGAAGTGCCTTCCATTTGCCGAATTCGCTTACAACAACAGCTATCAATCTAGCTTGGGTAAAGCCCCTTTTGAAGTTCTCTATGGACGACGATGTCGAACACCCCTTAACTGGTCAGAGACCGGGGAAAGACAATTCTTTGGCCCGGATATGATTCAGGAAGCAGAAGAACAAGTTCGTATCGTTCGTGAAAAGTTGAAAACAGCCCAATCCCGTCAAAAGAGTCAATATGACCGAAAACATAAGGCTATGACTTTCGAGGTTGACGAGAAGGCTTATCTTCGGGTCACCCCTCTAAAGGGAACCCATCGTTTCGGTATCAAAGGCAAATTAGCTCCTCGTTACATTGGACCCTTTCGCATTCTCGCCAAACGAGGAGAAGTTGCCTACCAGTTGGAACTACCTCCGCACCTCTCCAGAGTTCATGATGTCTTCCACGTTTCTCAACTCAGGCGTTGCTTCTCGGATCCTATCCGTGAAGTGGACCACGAAACGCTTGATCTCCAAGATGATCTTACATATCGAGAGTACCCCATTCGTATCCTCGATCAAGCCGAACGTACCACGCGACGTCATAATATCAAGTTTCTCAAGGTTCAATGGTCGCACCATTCTGAGGATGAAGCAACCTGGGAAAGGGAGGATCGTCTTCGACTCGAATATCCCGCCTTCTTCGCGGAGGAACCCAAATCTCGGGACGAGATTCTTTTGAGTGGGGGTGAGTTGTCACAACCTAGCTAGTCATGCATTAGAGTGTTGCATCATGTTTACTTTTTCATCAGAAACTTGAAATGGGGATGACAGAACCCCCAGTCCCCTCTGAAACCAACTAGGGTTACTAAAATAATTTTTCAATGAACCTGAAATGCCCTTCTAAAATGCCCATCATTTTTGCCTTGGTTCAGAACCTCTGCCAAAAGTGGTGCACATTTTCCTAGGCCATCCTAAGGTTTTTGATTTAAATCATAAATATTTGAATTTGGGCATTTAAAATAATATAAAATATTTAAATGCTCAAATACCTCCAAACTAAAATGTTTCATGTTGGAAATAATCCAACTATGGACCAGGAGTAGTTTGGTGATTTTTGGAGTTGCCTAGGTATTTTATTTAATTCAACAAAGTTGCAGATATATTAAATAAAAACAGAAACAGAAAAAAAGGGAAAACCTTACCTGTGCGGCCCAGCCAGCTGGCCGGCCCAGCTAGCCAGCCCAGCCCACCACCGCCGTCGTCCTCCTGGCGCCAGTCGGCCAGGCGTGTGGCCGGCGCGCGCGCACGGCCACCGCGCCACGCCACCTGCTCGCCTGCTTGCCTGCCCTCCCCTCCTCGCTCGACGCCCTGGACGACGCCACGCCTCTCCCCCCTGCTCTCTCTCACTCTCCCCCGGCTCTCCCCTCGCTCTCTCTCTCACGGCCGAACACGACCGTCGCCGCCGTTCGCCATAGCCATCGTCCCCGGCCACCCCTCGCTCCCCCGATTAGCTCAGGAGCTCCGCCTCGACTCCCTCTTCCTCCCCACCGCTCCACAGCTCCCCGGAAGCCCTGCATCGCCGCCACGTCGCCGTTCCCCTCTTCGGGCTCCGACCACCGTCGCCGTCGAATTCGCCGTCTCCAGCGCGTCCCCGAGCCCGCTTCGACGCCCACTGCAACCGCGGTGAGCTACGCCACCGTTTCCCCCTCTTCTCCCCCTCGTTCCCTCACCATAGGCCCTAGCCCCACCTCGGCCGAGACCTCCACGCCGCCGGCGATGTCGCCGTCGTGGCCACGGTCGCCGTAGCACCCAACTGAGCACACCATCGTGCTCCCCACCTCACCAGGAGCACGCAGCACGCACCAACGCCTCCCCAAACCCCCTGCAACACTGATCCCGACCGCACCTGAACTCCGACCGCCGCAGACGAGCTCGCCGCCGTCAACTCCGGCCACCCCGAGCCGAACCACCACCACCAATAGACGCGGCTCAACCTCAGCAACACGTAGATGCCTTCCGCCGTCCATTTGGTTGCCGGAATGGCCAAAAGCACTTTCGCCGCCGTCTCGGACCTCGCCGGCATCATGTCGCCGGTGGGGTTTGACTTGCCCGACCTGGGGTTTGACCCCCCAGGGTCACTGACGCGTGGGCCCTGTCGGCCAGGTGGTTAGGTTAGCGCTAACTACTGTTAGTCCCCCCCCGACACTGACAGTGGGCCCCAGCGCCACTAATTAGTAATTAGGATTAATTTAATCCTGTTTAACCCCCCCTGTCACTGACGTGTGGCCCCCACACGTCAGGTTTGACCTCAGCCAGCCACAGTTGACCACTGACGTCATGCTGACGTCATGGTGACGCAATATTGAATTTCTGGATTTAAATTAAATCAGGAAATTCCAGAATATTATTTAAACTTCAAAAATTCATAACTTTTATTCTGTAACTCCAAATTGGACAAATTATATATGAAAAATGATCAGAAAAATCCAATCTATCCATCTGTACTATTTTCATGCATGATCAAACAAGTTAAATTGATGTTTTAATCAGAACAAGGAAAATCACTTTAAAAGGCCATATTTGAATTTGAAATTTGAATCCTTGATTCAAATTTGTTCAAACACTTCTGGTTTTAGTTGCATTAGCCCAACACACTCATATTGCCATGTTTCATGCATGCATCATATTGTTGCACATTGTTTGGTGATGCTTGTGTATCGATGTCCTTTGCGACAGGATCTGTCCCCGAGGAGTACCGTGATTACCCTAACGAAGAACCGTATCCGTGCATCGAACCATCAGGCAAGCAACCACCCATTTGATCATATCGATACAATCCCATGTTCTCGCTCCTGCTCTCTTTTACTGCATTAAGACAACGCGATTCAAACTGCTGTGTGCTACGGTAGTTGAACCCATTTCCTCTGCATGACCTGTCATTGCCACAGTAACTAGATGATACCCACTATCATGTGTAGGAGTTGATTGAGCCCTATGTATGTGTTGTTCCTACCTTGCTATGCCTGCTATGCTTAGAGTCGTGTCAGGTCTGGTTCATCTGGGTGATGGGCTAGAGTGAAATGATTATGTCGGTAATGAGAGTGGTGTGGTGAACACGATTTGGTAAAGGTATCGATGAGAGGCCATGTAGGAGTACATGGTGGGTTGTTTCATTGAAGCCGACCTTAAGCACTGAGATCTGTATGTGTGATTTAAGAATCAGCTACTACCATGCATTGGGCCCGAAACCAATGGACCCTCTCGACTTCTTATTCACCCTAGTTCTCCGTCCAGGAGTTGCAAGTAGTTTCTGGTGTTTGTAGCCTACTGGAGGCCGTGGACAGCGCTGACCGTAGGGGTGGGCTGTGATGCGGTAGGTACGTGGCCGGGTGTACCGAATACCCGTTAGGTATCTCGGGAACCCTGTTCACATCGTTCGGGGCCGTATGGGAAGCCTCGGCCGGACTCCCTGCGGATGGAACCTGAATAGGCGATAAACCTGGACTGGAGGCTTAGGTGATTAGGTAGGTCGTGGCCGACACCCGCGTTGGGCTTCCGCTTGAAAGTTGCCGAGTACATGTCGTGTAAACGACGGTAAGTGGTGAGAGCGTGTGTGAAGAAGTACACCCCTGCAGGGTTAACATGATCTATTCGAATAGCCGCGTCCGCGGTAAAGGACTACTTGGTTGCCTATACAGTTCATAGACAAGTAAATGGAAACTGCTAAAAGCCTCAAGATAAGTGTGAGTGCCGAGGATGGCTCTTCCGTAGGAAGACGGAGGTGGATCCTCGGTAGTGTATTGAAGTGGTGAGTAGTGGACTCGTGTGCGCAAAACCATTTCAAGTTGGAGTATCGTAGGATAGTCTAGCCAAGAGTCAAAGCTGGCTTGCTGCAATAACTCCACCAACCCTTCTTGATACTATGCATGTATGTAGGATCTGATGTAAGTCTTGCTGAGTACCTTCGTACTCATGTTGCTATAATCTACATTTTTACAGAAGACGCTGCAACCCCTTCTGATGGGTTCTATGTAGACGTTGACATCAACGAGTAGGCTAAAGACCCAAGTGGTGACCCTGAGCTTGTGGAGGACCACGTAGTATAGCTAGGCTTTCCAAGCCTCTTTTATTTTACTAGTTGTCTGTACTCAGACAAGTTACTTCCGCTGTTGGCTTGTATGACTGTATGACTTGTATGTTGGGTCGCGAGACCCGTACCTTTGTGTATGTTTTGTATGGCTCCCTGAGCCCTAAATAAAGTACTTGTGTCATAAAGTCATGTTGTGATGCTTCGTTGTATTTGCACATATCGAGCATATTGTGTGTATGATTGAAATGCTTGGTATGTGTGGGATCTGACTATCTAGTTGTTTATCTTTAGTAGCCTCTCTTACCGGGAAATGTCTCCTAGTGTTACCGCTGAGCCATGGTAGCTTGCTACTGCTCTGGAACACTTAGGCTGGCCGGCATGTGTCCTTCTTCGTTCCTGTGTCTGTCCCTTCGGGGAAATGTCACGCTTTGAGTACCGGAGTCCTGTTAGCCCGCTACAGCCCGGTTTACCGGAGTCCTGCTAGCCCAGTGCTACAGCCCGGACCCACCTGCTGATGACCGACACGTTCGAAGCTGGGTCATGGATGCCTGTCCCTGTAAGTCTGTGCCACTTTGGGTTTACGACTAGTCATGTCAGCCCGGGCTCTTTATCATATGGATGCTAGCGACACTATCATATACGTGAGCCAAAAGGCGCAAACGGTCCCGGGAAAAGGTAAGACGACACCCGTGGGAATACCGTGCGTGAGGCCGCAAAGTGATATGAGGTGTTACCAGCTAGATCGATGTGACATCGAGTCGGGGTCCTGACATAGAGTTCTACGGACTCCAGCTTCATCACCTCACGCCCGCCTCAATCCTGCATATTGCAGGTTACGTAGCTCTTTGCGAGCTATTCTTGGGCGTCGAGCCCCATTTCGCGCTGTGGAAGAGGTTGTTTTGCCTTGTACCCCGTTCTCACGAGGGGTCCATATACCAAGTGGGCGGCGCCGAAATATGGCGCATTGCCGGGACCGGATATCCATCCGTAACCCCTAAGAAGGCGTCCGAAGACTAGCCTTCGGAATGGTTTTATATAGAAGATGCTCCGCTGCCGGACCCTGTTCGGATCGGCCTCCCGGAGTTCAGCAATGCTCCTCTGAAGAAACGCCTTAGTTGGCGTCCGCGGAGCCCCCAACTGGAGGAAGACAAGAGCGTCCATTATTTGATGGGCCGAATAAGGTTACTGGCCCATGCCGGGTTGACCATGATTGGAGTCATGGCGACATGCATTATGCGGGGGGTGCAGCCACTACAATACATGGGCCACCCCATGTGGGATTTCAACGGGGAGGACGATGCCACCCGTCATGGCCGCAAAGGGCCGGATTCGGTCGAAGATCTGGTGACGATCCTGTCTGGCCTGTATAAGGGGGAGAAGGAGGATTTCCTTCGGACGAACCCGTTAAATGGGTTCTCCATGAATAATCCCCGGTCTTGGGTAAGCGAACACTCTGCATGCCTGACCCATGCTTTTTCGAAACTTAAGTTTCTTATATTGTGTTCTTCTTTCGACGCAGGAGCTACGCCGGATCATGGAGGACATGCTAAGTCCAGCTCCACAACCTGAGGATCCAGAGAGATCCCCGGATCCGGCCTCCGAAGAGGATCTGGACATAATGGTGGAGCTAATCGACGGGGTGTTCCACCAGCTCAGCATGGACAATGCTTTAGCCGCCATCACGACCGACTATCCCGGACTATATCCGGCTTCCCAGGTGATTGCGACCGAAGTCCTGACACCGTTATTCCTTCCTTGCTTATTTCTGACCACCGTATACGATGGCGCTGTGCAGGAGGCGCCCCTAGGGCGAGAAGCCGAGCCCGCGGTGGCTGGCCAACAAAGGCCAGTCCGGACCAGTAGGCGGAAGTGGAGCGCGGCGCGGACTGAAACGTCGCCGCAAAGGTGTAGCTCACAATTCATTATTTAGAGCAACGTTCCTAGGAAGCGTTTGAGTGCTCATGACTTTTGTAGGGAAAAAAGCATCCGCCGGACTGCGGGCGTGGAGGTTGCCAATCCAACCTCTACCAGCCAGGCTCCAGCACCTGGTCTGGAGGGGGAGGCGAGCGCAAGGCGCGAGCCGGACGTTCCTCCGACGGAGGATGCCGACAGGCTGTCCGCCACCAAGTCTGAGGTGGAGAGTGCCCTGAATCACAGGCGCCGCCGGACAGTATTTCGTGACGCGTGCTTCTCCCCCGAGGCGTTGAATGCCTTTAACGCAGGGGACGCGCAGCTTCATGCTGCTCAAGATGGTTTTACCAGAGCCACGGAGCAGTATGTAAAAGACATACGGGTAAGAGAATTTAATAGTTGTATATGCCAGTAGCCCCCGAGACTTAAAGTAGTTATATTAACTGATTTAAGGATCATATGAAACGTAGGATCTTACCGAGAAGAATACCCAACTATCTCAGGAGCTGCAAGAGTGCAAGGCCCAACTTGAGGCCGCACTCTCAGGAGCAGGAGGAAACACAGGGACCTCTCCTGGTAACGCATTATTTTAGAAAGATAAGTAGCGTTTGGCCTTTGCGCAAGTCTAAAAAATGACGTTGCAGGTGCTGCCAGACAAGATCCGGACAGGGAAGAACTTCTGCGCCAACTAAAGGCCGGCGAGAGGGTGCTGCATAAGGTGCAGCATGAAAGGAACAAGCTCCAGGATGACCATGCCCAGCTTGGAGAAGAGCTAAAAGGTGTTCGGGCCGAGCTGTCGGGCTCCGTTAAGGAGAATCAGTGGCTTCGTCACGGCATCTATAGTAAGTGCTTGAGCGAACTCCTTTGAAAAGAAGAGTTCGGCGAGGAAGTCAATTTGACAGAATATGTCTACAGGTATGCTCACAGGTCGCCCTGCGGAGGAGATGCCCGTATCAACGGGTGATCAACTTCCCGAATTGTTGCAACTAATCAAACGAGTTCGGCAGGCAATGAGCGGCGTTATCTAGGCTTTATGGCCAGCCTTCTCCTTACCCGAGGGTCTTGGGGAGCTTGCGGAGAAGCTTCAGGGAGTGCGACAGTGCTTCCATTTATGAAAGATTTCGGCCTGCCGCCAAGGTGCCAGGGAGGCCTGGGCCATGGTAAAGACGCGGTACAAGAAGGCGGATCCCAACCACATGGCCGAAGTCGGACCTATGGGGCCCGATGGGAAGGAGATCCCTGTGAGTTTAGTATACGGCCAAGTAGAGCTGGCCGCTAAATTTTCCCAACAGGACTGTAAATTAGACAAACCTGTTAGACGGGATTGAGAAAGAATACAATCAGTCGATTTGACAATGTATTATAAAATGACATATAAAATGCCTTCTAGCCGGATTGTAGATCGTTTGTCTTTGCCGACCTTTTCGCTTCGACCTCGGGACCCTAGAGTCCGGAGTGTGTCCGAATACCTTCTGGGTTATGAAACAACCGGGGTATGCATGGAGACCAGGCGTAGGGGTCATTAGTGCTTTATCAGACAAGTGCCCAACTAGTTATGTTATATTACATGGGTAGTAAGAAACATCTTCTAGGGAGAATAGTTCCGTTAAGGGTTCCTTTCCTCTGGGGGTGGCATGCCCTAAAGTGCATGTCCGGACTGCGAAAAAAGCAGAAAAACATCTGGGGGCTGATAAATAAGTGGATAAAAAATCATCTTTTAAGTCACCGACCGAATATTCCCTTAAGAACGCTAGCTTTCGGCTTCACCCAGTCTGAGGTACACATCCGGCTGACTCGGCAGTAACAATCGCAGAGGTGCTCCCTTTACCTCCTAGCCGAACAATCGGGAACGTAGGGGTAAGCACAGGAGCTAGGCAACCCAGCTTGGCCAAAACTTAAGTCATACCGATGCATATAATGGTGAATAAAAGGTACATGTGGAGGCTTGACACATGTGCTGGGCATGAAGCCCTTATAATTAAGCTTCTGGTAAAGAAGCCCCTAGGTATAATGAGTGCGGATAGCACATCAATTGCGCGCGAACGTTGCGCAAGTAGGCCCTTTAAGGCTTTGATGAATAGGGTTGAGAAGAAAAAGATAAACAAAAGGCAGCTGAAGTAAAAAAAATTGGACGGGGGAAAGGGACGAACTCTTAGTCCGGCGCTAGGCATAGAATCTTCGGACGCGGGCTGCGTTCCATTGGTTTGGCTCGAGTCGGTTATCAGATGTGTTACATAGACGGTACGCTCCGCCGGTCAGGACTTGATCGATGATGAAGGGGACTTCCCATTTGGGCTTGAGCTTGTCCTTTTTCTTGTTCGGCAGGCGTAGAACTAGTTCGCCAACGTTGTAAGTCTTGGCCCGCACTTCTCTGCTTTGGTATCTTCGAGCCTGTTGCTGATAAAATGCGGAACGAGCCTTGGCGACGTCGCGTTCTTCCTCCAATGCGTCCAAGCTGTCCTGCCGATCCAACTCGGCTTCTCTTTCTTCGTACATGCGCACTCGAGGTGAGTCATGAATGATGTCGCAGGGCAAAACTGCTTCTGCACCGTATACCATAAAAAATGGTGTGAATCCGGTAGTACGGTTAGGCGTTGTCCGCAGCCCCCAGAGTACGGAGTCGAGCTCCTCTACCTAGTGCGTGTCAGATTTCGTAAGGGACCGCACTAGTCTGGTTTGATGCCGCTCATTATTAGACCATTTGCTCGTTCCACTTGACCGTTGGTTTGAGGGTGATAGACTGAAGCATAATCGAGCTTGATGCCCATATTTTTGCACCATGATTTAACCTCGTCGGCCATGAAGTTCGTGCCTTTATCGGTGATGATGTTGCGGGGGACACCATAACGGTGTACTACCCCGGATATGAAGTCTATCACTGGTCCGGACTCTGCCGTTTTAACTGGCTTGGCCTCTATCCATTTGGTGAATTTATCCACCATGACCAATAGGTATTTTTGCTTGTGGGTTCCCCCTTTAAGTGGTCCAACCATTTCAAGCCCCCAGACCGCGAACGGCCAGGTAATGGGTATAGTTTTGAGGGCGGTGGGTGGCATATGGCTCTGATTAGCAAAGAGCTGACAACCGACGCATCTTTGGACTAAGTCCTAAGCATCTGCCCGGGCCGTCGGCCAATAAAATCCTGTACGGAATGCCTTTCATACAAGGGCCCGGGCTACGGCGTGGTGTCCGCCTAGTCCGGCATAAATTTCAGCCAGAAGGTCTCGCCCTTCCTCTTCAGAGATACACCTTTGAAGGACTCCGGTTGTGCTTTTCTTATAGAGTTCTCCCTCATAGACCTTGTAGGCTTTAGATCGCCGGACAATGCAGCAGGCCTCATTTTGGTCTTCAGGAAGCTCCTGCCTAAGCAAGTAGGCGAGGAATGGTTCTGTCCACGGGGCAATTACTGCCATTATGTCGTGGGCTGAAGGTGTTATGTCATCGGCTGAATCGCCG
This sequence comes from Triticum aestivum, assembly GCF_018294505.1. Lineage (NCBI taxonomy): Eukaryota > Viridiplantae > Streptophyta > Magnoliopsida > Poales > Poaceae > Triticum > Triticum aestivum. The sequence continues at coordinate 531,089,571 of NC_057801.1, read as the reverse complement.
GTTGGTGCGGCTTGTTCCGGTTTGTTATTTCCGGACTCCTCTACCCATAGTACGGATGTCTTGAAGAGCCGTTCCAGGAAGGTGTTAGGAGGGACAGCGTCGTGTTTTGCGCCGATGCGTGCCAGTACGTCGGCTGCTTGGTTATTATCCCGGGCTACGTGATGGAATTCAAGTCCTTCAAACCGGGCTGACATTTTTAGGACAGCGTTGCGATATGCTGCCATTTTCGGATCTTTGGCGTCAAAGTCTCTGTTTGTTTGGGATATTGCGGGGTTTGAATCCCCGCGCACCTCTAGGCGTTGAATGCCCATGGAGATTGCCATCCGGAGACCATGTAAAAGGGCCTCGTATTCGGCTGTGTTGTTGGAGTCCGTGTACATTATCTGAAGTACGTATTGGACTGTGTCCCCGGTCGGGGACGTCAATACGACGCCAGCCCCCAATCCGGCTAACATTTTAGAGTCGTCGAAGTGCATAATCCAATTGGAGTATGCGCCGTACTCTTGAGGGAGTTCGGCTTCGGTCCATTCAGCGACAAAGTCAGCCAAAACTTGTGACTTTATAGCTCGCCGAGGTTTGTAAGTTATATAAAATGGTAAGAGCTCAATGGCCCATTTTGCAATCCTGCCCCTCGCGTCGCGGTTGTTTAGAATGTCGTTAAGTGGTACTTCAGAGGCCACTATTATCGAACACTCTTGAAAGTAGTGTCGGAGCTTCTGGGATGCCATGAACACCGCGTATGCTATCTTCTGATTGTGCGGGTAACGGGACTTGCAGGGGGTTAACATAGTGGATACGTAGTATACTGGTTTTTGAAGAGGGAATTTATGCCCTTCTGTCTCTCGTTCGACAACGAGTACCGCGCTTACAACTTGATGTTGTGCTGCGATGTATAACAACATTGCTTCGCCCAGGTTGGGCGCAGCCAGGACAGGATTTGTTGCCAATATGGCCTTTATTTCTTCGAGTCCGGCGGTGGCAGCATCCGTCCACTCAAAGTGTTCGGTGCGCCTAAGGAGGCGATAGAGGGGCAATGCCTTTTCTCCTAGACGGGAGATAAAGCGGCTTAGAGCCACCACGCATCCAGTCAATTTTTGTATTTGCTTGAGGTCTTTTGGGATATCTAGCTGTGACAGAGCTCGAATCTTGGCTGGGTTTGCTTCAATTCCTCTACCGGATATGATGAGGCCCAGCAGCTTTCCAGCTGGTACGCCGAAAATGCATTTTTCCGGATTCAGCTTGATGTCATATGCTCTGAGGTTGTCGAATGTGAGCCTCAAGTCGTCTACTAGAGTTTCGACGTGTTTAGTTTTGACGACTACGTCGTCTACGTATGCCTCTACTTTTTTGCCGATCTCGGTAGCCAGACATGTCTGAATCATGCGCTGATATGTTGCGCCGGCGTTTTTAAGTCCGAAGGGCATCATGTTGAAGCAGAATGGTCCATATGGAGTAATGAATGCCGTTGCGGCTTGATCCACTTCTGCCATCTTAATTTGATGAAATCCGGAGTATGCGTCCAGGAAGCACCATGAATCGTGCCCTGCAGTGGCATCGATGATTTGGTCGATGCGGGGGAGGGGGAAGGGATCCTTTGGGCAGGCTTTATTTAGGTCTTTGAGATCGACACATAGGCGCCAGGATTTGTCCTTCTTTGGTACCATTACCAGGTTTGCTAGCCAATCCGGATGTTTGATGTCTCTGATGAATCCGGCTTCCAATAGTTTGGCTAGCTCTTCTCCCATTGCTTGTCTTTTGGGTTCGGAAAATCGTCGAAGAGCCTGTTTGACTGGCTTGAATCCTTTTAGGATGTTTAGGCTGTCTTCTGCCAATCTGCGTGGGATTCCGGGCATATCCGAGGGGTGCCAGGCAAAAATGTCCCAATTTTCCCGAAGGAATTCTTGCAGTGTGGCGTCTACATCAGGGTTCAATTGTGCCCCGATGGAGGCTGTCTTTGTCGGGTCCGTTGGGTGGACCTGGAATTTTACTATTTCACCTGCTAGTTTAAAGGAGGTGGACTTGGATCTCTTATCGAGTATCACATCGTCCCTATTCACGGTAGAGCAGAGCGCGGTGAGTTCCTCTGCAACTAGGGCTTCGGATAGTGCCTCTAAGGCTAATGTGGCTGTCTTGTTTTCGGCGCGGAGTGCTATGTCCGGATCACTAACGAGAGTGATCATTCCGCCGGGCCCAGGCATTTTGAGCTTCATGTACCCGTAATGGGGTACGGCTTGAAAAATTGCGAATGCCTCTCGTCCTAATATAGTGTGATATCCGCTGTTGAACGGGGCCACTTGGAACGTGACTTCTTTGGATCTGTAATTGTCCGGCGAGCCGAATACCACATCGAGTGTGATTTTTCCTGTGCAGCGCGCCTCCCGGCTAGGGATTATTCCTCTAAAGGTTGTGCTGCTTCGCTCAATGCGGCTGCAGTCTATTTCCATTTTTTTGAAGGGTTTCCTCGTAGATGAGGTTTAATCCGCTGCCGCCATCCATGAGGACTTTTGTAAGTCGAAAGCCGTCCACTATTGGACTAAGTACCAGTGCGGCTGGAGCTCGGGCTGTTCGGAATTTAGGTTCGTCGCTGGCGTTGAAGGTGATGGCTGTGTCCCTCCATGGATTGGTTGTTGCTACTTGGTAGACTTCGGCGAGGCTGCGGATTGTTCGTTTTCGCATATTATTTGATGCGAAAGTCTCGAAGACTGTTGATACCGTACCGATGTTGTTGGGTGGTTTTCCGGGGCTAGAAGCTCCTCTCCACTTTTGGCCACCTGCCGTAATATCCAACATGCTTGATGGCTATGTGCTGGGATGACGCCTTCTGTACTATGAATTTTATAGGGTCCGCTAAGCCATCCCTCCAGTACGGTTCCGTGCCCTTTATGGGGTTTTTGCTTTTTGGTTTTTGTATCTGGTGCCTGAGTGTAATGCACCCTTTTGTTGCGGACTAGGGTTGTATTCGGGGCCAGATTGTCCCAAAACTTATTTTCGGTTGGCCGGAAACTCTCCATCACACAGTACTTTCGTACTATGGACGCCAGGTCGGCGAAGCGTGTAATTTCACGACGGCTAACGGTGTTCAAGATTCCCTCGTCCGTGCAATTATTGCAAAAAATTGAGATTGCGTTTTCCTCTCGGCAGTCCTTTATCCTGTCCATAACCAGGAGGAATCTGGCCCAGTAGTGATGTACTGTCTCAGCGGGCTCTTGCTGGATTAGAGATAGATCGCATATGTCTGGGCGAGTGGGTGGAATTAAGTCCGGAACCCTACCCATCTCAAGGCTCGAAGGCCGAGAAGTTTCCAAATTTGGAAGCTTGGATTGCTGGACGTTGTCCAACGAGTCTGGTCAAATGCCTGACTTTAAGTTCAGTGCTTGATCGAAGTCCGTCCCTCCGCGGGAATCCGGCATGGGGGGTTCGGGAGCCCGGACATGACTAGTTTTCAATACAGGAGAAGAGTCGCCGCATTGTTCCTCTACCACTTCAACGTGGTGGGTGACCTGGGGAGAGTTAATCTCTCTCAGATCGGTTTTAAGCCCAATCTGATTGTAGTCTATAGCGACTCCCAGGGCGGCGATGCGGTCCAAGAGCTCGTTTACGGACGAGAGCTCTATTGGATCCAGCCGCTCGGCGAATTCTGAGCTGACGTGAAGATTGCTTTTGACGACTTGAGAGGTCATTGTCGAAGCGGTGGCCGGACAGGCGGTCATAAGAAAACCACTTAGCCGGATAGTTTGGCCGGCGGCCAAGGCTCCTTTGGCGAAAATACCGTCCTTGAAGACGGGAGGAGGCATCCTTCCTATCGGTGATGGCATAGAGGAACTCTCGATGAAAGCACCAATGTCGGTGTCAAAACCGGCGGATCTCGGGTAGGGGGTCCCGAACTGTGCGTCTAGGCGGATGGTAACAGGAGACAAGGGACACGATGTTTTACCCAGGTTCGGGCCCTCTTGATGGAGGTAAAACCCTACGTCCTGCTTGATTGATATTGATATTGTGGATGTTTACAAGAGTGGATCTACCACGAGATCAAGGAGGCTAAACCCTAGAAGCTAGCCTATCGTATGATTGTAATGGTTGTTGTTGTCCTACGGACTAGAGCCATCCGGTTTATATAGACACCGGAGAGGGCTAGGGTTACATAGAGTCGGTTACAATGGCAGGAGATCTACGTATCCGTATCGCCAAGCTTGCCTTCCACTCCAAGGAAAGTCCCACCCGGACACGGGATGAATTCTTCAATCTTATATCTTCATAGTCTTGGAGTCCGGTCGATGATGATAGTCCGGCCGATGATAGTTCGGCCGATGATGGTAGTCCGGCTATCCGGACACCCCCTAATCCGGGACTCCCTCACCCGCTCCCCAATCGGGAGATGAAGCGCCCCGACGCCTTCACACGCCCCGTGAGCTTCTGCATTTCCCTGAGGGTCCTTGGTGGGCTCATATCCTCAACTGCCTTGACCTTTTCTGGGTTGGCCTCGATGCCTCGGTGGGACACGAGGAAACCCAAGAGCTTCCCCGAGGGGACTCCAAACACACACTTCTCCGGGTTGAGTCGCAGGCTTACTGCATTGAGGCTCGTGAAGGTTTCCTCCAGGTCTTGTATCAGGGTCTTGGCCTCGTGAGACTTCACTACGATGTCATCGACGTAAGCCTCCACATTCTTCCCGAGCTGCGGGCCCAAGGTGATGTGCATGACCCGCTGAAAGGTTGCCCCCGCGTTGCGCAGTCCGAATGGCATGCATGTATAGCAGTACACCCCACACGGGGTTAGGAAGGCCGTCTTCTCCACATCTTCCACTGCCATCTTGATCTGGTGATACCCGAAGAAGGCATCCAAGAAGCATAACAAATCACACTCAGCGGTCGAATCGACGATCTGGTCGATGCGAGGGAGCGGGAACGGATCTTGCGGGCATGCCTTGTTGAGGTTGGTGAAGTCGACACACATGCGTTCCTTTCCTCCCTTCTTCGGCACAACCACGGGGTTGGCCAACCAATCCGGGTATCGGACCTCGCGAATAATCCCCGCGGCTTCTAGCTTGCGGGTCTCTTGGACGATGAAGGCCTGCTTTTTAGTAGACTGCCTCCTCGCCTTCTGCTTCACGGGACGCACGTTGGGACACACGTTGAGGTGATGCTCGATTATGCCCCGTGGGATCCCTGCCAGCTGATCGGGCTCCGAAGTGAACACCTTCTTGTTTGCACGCAGGAACTTGACCAGGGCTTCCTCCTGCTCAGGCTCGAGGTTGGCGCCTATGGTGAAAGTGGCGTTAGTGGACCCGTCCTCGTCGATAGGTACCTGCTTGGTTTCCGCCTTGTCTTGGGTGAACAACTGCTTCTTCTTGGTCGGCGTAGCCACCTTGGGCTTGGAGGTTTCTGCGTCGGCGGGTCACGCTGCCGCCGCCGTCTTGAGGGCGAGCTTGAGTACTCGTAGCGCACCTTCGGTGTCCCCGGGCACGGTGAGGACGTCGTTGCTCCCGGGCATCTTCATGAGGTTGTACCCCGGGTGAGTCGCGGCCATGAATTTGGCCAATGCTGGATAGCCGAGGATGGCATTGTAGGGGAGGCCGATGGGGGCGATGTCGAAATCGACCAGCTCCGTGCGGAAGTTGTCGTAAGTGCCGAAAGTCACCGGAAGTCGGATCTGCCCCAAGGAGCTGGCCGACCCGCCTCCGACGCCCAAGAAAGGCCGGCTGGGTTGTAGCCGCTCCCAGGGTATGCAGAGGAGGTTGAAGGCCTCAACTGAGAGCATGTTGAGGACCGCGCCACCGTCGATGAGGGTCCTGGTGACGGCCACCTGGCAGATGGTGGGCGTGCAGAGCATGGGGAGCATGCACGAGCAGGCCGAGTTGGTGGGGCGGTCCTCAGAGTCGAAGGTCAGCCCGGCCGACGGCTCCGTCCGGGCCGAGGGAGCCCCCTGCATCGTGCAGGCGGCGCCGACCCGGCTGACGAATGGCTTGACGTGGCGGCTGCAGGACGGCGCCTGCGAGCCGCCCAGGAGGGCCGTGACGACCGAGGGAGCCGGCGCGACGGGTTGGGTGAGGAAGAAGCTGCGCGGCTCCTCCCTAGAGGTCACTGGGGAATGCTGGGACGATGCTTGCTGCCCGTTCCCCGCCGGGCCGGTGGCGGTGTTGATGGCAGGTGACGGGGAACGACGAGGGCGTCCGCTGATGGGAGCCGTCTGGGCGACTCGAGCGGCGAGAGCAACCCGACGAGCGTCAGACACGGATGCGACGGTCGAAGAAAAGCAGGGCGACGGAAGGCGAATTCCGGCGCACCCCTACCTGGCGCGCCAAATGTCGGATTTCGGGTTCCGGCAGACCCTTGAGGTTCGAACACTAGGGTGCGCACGGAGATTCAACCCTCTACCGGCTCACTCCTCGCCAAATCGCTAGGACCTAAACTACCAAGATGAACAACACAAGAGGCACAAGATTTATACTGGTTCAGGCCACCATTGTGGTGTAATACCCTACTCCATTGTGTGGTGTGGTGGATTGCCTCTTGGGCTTGATGATGAACAATACAAGGCAGAACAGCCTCGCGAGGGTCTGTTCTTGGCTGGTGCGACGAACTGCTGGGAGGAGTTCAATCGCTCTATCTACTGGTTTCTCGATCGGATCAAGATGCCTCTACCTTGGGGGTGGCTAGTCCTATTTAGAGGCAAAGGCCCTGGGCCTCTTCCCAAATATTGAGCGGGAAGGGCGCCAACAATTGGCCATTTTGAAGGGGAACAGCCGGTACACTTACCGTGACTAAAGTTGGTCCTCGCCTGTCAAAGGCTCTGGTGGTGACGCCTGCTTGGGCTCCACAATGACTTCCTTCCGGCCGTTGGGCTGGTCTTGGTCTTGTTGCACCGAAATGGGCGCCTTTGCTTGATGCTCTCGCCTGCGCTTGCCCCCTTTGCACCAAAGAGGAAAGGAGGACACTGCGCGGGTTGGCGCCCGACTGGCGCCCTTGGTCGTCATGGCTTGCGTCATGGGAACCTCGCGAGGTACCCAGCCTTGAAATCTCCGCCTCCTCTTGGGCCAGCCTGATGAGGCCATGCAGGAGGGAGCTCCTTGTCGTCTGCCCCGCGAGGCTTGGCCCCTCGCGAGGGTCTTGAGCTTGTGTTGATGAAGATGGGCTGTGCTGGGCCTCCTTTGAGCCACGCCGCAGGACGTAGGCAGGCAAGTCTGGGGACCCCCGTTCCCAAAACACCAACAACGGTAGTGCAGGAGCTCACGCGCCAGAAGCAACACAGCATGCGCGTCCGTGAGAGCGCGATGGGCGTGCGACGATGAACCAGCTGGAGGCAGCGACGGGGTGGCGGTGCGGCCTTCCTCCGCACCGAGGGATGCAACGATGAGGCCTGCTGCTCGTTCCCCGTCGGGCCGGTGGCGGCATTGGTGGCAGGCGACGGGGAATGACAGGGACACCCGCCGACGGGAGTCGTCTGGCAACACGGGCGGCGAGAGCGGCCCGACGCACGGCGTGAGCCCGATGGGCGTCAGCCATGGACACGACGGACGATCGAACGTGGAACAACGGAAGAGAGATTCCGGCGTACCCCTACCTTGCACGCCAAATGTCAGATGTTGGGTTCTAGCGGAACCTTAAGGTTCAAACTCTGGGGTGCGCGCGAAGATCTTCCTCCTACCAATCCACGTCCAATCGCCTCGCAAGGATCTAAGACAAACTATGAACAACAGAAGGGACACAAGATTTATACTGGTTCGGGCCACCGTTTTGGTGTAATACCCTACGCCAGTGTGTGGTGTGGTGGATTGCCTCAGGGCCTGATGATGAACAGTACAAGGGGAAGAACAACCTCGCGAGAGGTGTTCTTGAGCTAGTGTGGTGTTCTCGTAGGAATGGTTTGGTCCCGTTGGCTTGGTGAGAGCTCGATCTGATGGGGACTCTATGTGATGTCCTCTACTGTGGTGGCTAGCTCTATATATAGAGGCCCTGGACCTCTTCCCAAATATTGAGCTGGAAGGGCGCCAACAACGGCCGTTTTGAAGGGGAACATGTAGTACAAGCTATCCTGACTAAAGTTGGTCTTCGGCTGCCAAAGGCACTGGCAATGACGCCATCTTGGGCTCCATGGTGACCTCCATCCTGCCGCTCTGCCGGCCTTGGTCTCGTTGCACCGAAATGGTAACCTTTGCCTGATGCCTCGGTACTCCGTGCCTGTGCTTGCCCCCTTTGCACGAAAGAGGAAACAAGGACATTGCACAGGCCGGCGTCCGCCTGGTCTCGATCATCATGGCTTGAGTCACGGGAACCTCATGAGCTACCCTTGCCTTGATCTCTCTGCCTCCTCGCGAGCCTGTCTAGCGAGGACGCTTCTGAGGAAGCCTTGCGTCATCCGCCCCGCGAGGCTTGGCCCCTCGTGAGGGTCTTGAGTTTGCATTGATGAAGATGGGCCGTACTGGGCCACCACTTGTGCCACGCCGCAGGCCGCATGCAGGCAAGTCTGGGGACCCCCAATCCCAGAACACCGACATCGCCCAATATGTCTTAACACAGGCAAGAGCCATCCGCGCACCCTCTATGCACGCCGACCTCTTGGCAGCGTCGATATGCGGCACAACACGAAGAAATCATTGAACCAAACCGTAATAACTACCCGGGCTCGGTTCATTCGGCCACAGATGATCCACGACAGCCTTCATGGCAAGCCCGGACAACCTATGGAGCTCGGCCCACTCGGCCATTTGCTCATTTAAGAGCAGCAGAGCTTTGGAGCACTGAACTGCGACCAGAACAATCTTTCCACCTCATGATCTTTTTGATCTTTGAAATACTCAGTCGCATCAGCAGCACTCTTCGCTAAATCCAAGTATGCATCTATAGAACTCCACAATTGATCAAAAGGGGCATACCTCGGATCGCCGAACTTCGTTCACAATAAAAAGGGCTTCCCAGCCGCGATATCTCCGGCTTGATGAAGCTCCTCCCGCGCCGCTCTGATTTCAGAGCGAGTTTCCTTGGCTGCTTCCAAGGCCTTCTTTAGGTCAGCCGTTTTCGTTTGGCTTTCCCTTTCGAGGAGCTCATATTGGCTGGCGGCATTTTGCAGCTCAAGAGCCATGTTGGCTATTTTATCTTCGCTCTCGTGATGAGCAGCCTGTTTGGCTTTTAACTCTTCGGTGCCTTCCGGGCGGCCGCATCACTTCTCCTTCCTTGCTCCTGGGCTCGGGCAAGTTCTGACCGAAGGGTCTCCACGGCGGTAGCTCCATCTGTAGTCAAAGCATAGTATAAATACTAGCATCATGCTCTTCTTAATATTTGCTGACCACCCGAATATACATACCCTATGCCTCATCAAGTCACTTGTTCACAAGCGTGATGTCCACATCCGCCACGTCAAGTTGCCGCCTCAATTCGGCAAATTCAGCAGTCCGGTCAACCATCGAATCTGCAGCCGCCTGCGCACGAAAGCAGCGCTATTGTTACCTGAGACTATAATCCTCTGCTCGCCGCGTCTGGACGGCAACCAGAGTCTCAGGGGCTACTATTTATACAAACCACACCTTGCATGTGTGGTACAGTAAAAAAATATATATTAATTTGTGTACCTCAAAGCCTCTTAGCAGGCTCGTAAAAGCTTCATTTAACCCGCTTTTTGCGGATGAAATCCTCTCAATCACTATACCCATTAAGGTACGGTGTGCCTCTGAGGTAGCCGCTTGCTCCAAAGGACCCACCAATGTGTCTGGTTGTACACCAGACAATCCCGGTCTTCTTCTGTTGGTCTCCTTAGGAGACGACAAATCCGGACTTCAGGTGGCCAAAGAGTTACCTTCTGGCCTATGCAGATCAGGAGAGATCCTCTAGGTTGACATCTCAGGGTCGTCCGCCTCATGAGGCGAGGAGGCAGGAGGAGGCATTTCGCTCTCCATCATCTCCGAAAGAAGATTCCCCGAGGACGAACATTGTTGAGAAGGGATATGAGCCGGACTTCAAAACATATGTCTCGGTTGTTATTCTTAGGGTAAAATCAGGATATATTTACTAAAGTGCCTTTGTTAACTTATAGCTCGATTGACGGCTGGCCCCCTTGTGGGCGCTGGGCCCTAAGGATGCCCTCCAGGGCAGGGCCCCTGGTGAAGGTTTCTTCCCTTGTTTGGAAACCTCCGTTTGCAAGTCTTCAGGGGCGGTCCTTTTCTTCCCGTGGGGAGAGGGAATTCTAGATTCACCTCCCCGATCATCCTCTGACACGGAGGCACTGATTCCCCCGGGTTGGATGTGTGAGGTATGAAGCCCGCTTTTGGCTTCTCTATTCCTCCCCTCGTCTTCTCCTGATGGTGCTTAATAGGGTGCGCTAGACAGCATCCTGGTTAGTACAGAATCTGGTGAGCCTTCGGGAAGAGGGGCCGAACACCTGATCCTCTCCGCCTTTCTTATCCAGTCCTGGCCGAGGGTAGTTTTTTAGAATAATGTTGTGACAAATATAATGACAGCATGTTCGGTCACGGAGTTACTTACTTGGGTATCTGGAAAGTTGCACTCTAGACCCGCACCCTCGGTCGTGTCCAGACACTTTATTCGTGATCCGAAGAATAATCTATACATCCCTTCGAGCGTCATGCCGAAGAAGCGCTACTAGGGAAAAGCCTATACACAGAATCTTACCAGCGGCGTGCTTTAAAATCAGGCGCTGCTACTAAGTAGCAGTAGCGCGCGCGGACAAAACTCGCTGCTGAAACAAGTTTATCAGTAGCGCGTACACTCAACGACGCGCTACTGCTAAAATTCCCACGGTGCTGCCGCGAGGCCAGTTATAGCGGCAGCGCATTAATACAAAGAGCGCTACTGCTACGGGTCGTAGCAGCAGTGCATTTACGAAATAACCGCTGCTGCTAAGTTAACTAGTCGCAATAAGGATCCACACAATCACTATCTCCCCCTCAACCCCTGCACCGCCGGTCCTCCCCCGTCGTCCCTCCTCCGATCTGTGTCGCCGTCACCTCATCCTCCTTGCTGGACTCGGTACCGGTCTCCTCCTCCGTCCTCCCTCCACTCGCCCCTGACCGGCCCCTCCTCATTCCGCCTTCCTCCTCTATCCTCCCTCCACTCACCGCCAACCGTCCCCTCCTCGTTCCGCCTTCCTCCTCTGTCATACTCTCTACTCCCTCCTCGAGTCGCCCCTCCTTCTCCCTCCTCCCTGCTACATTTGGATTTAGTAGGCTAGTTTATATGCAACATTTTGATTTAGTTGATATGATCCAGTTGATTTAGTAGGCTAGTTGATTTAGAACATTTTCATTTAGTTGATTTAGTAGGCTAGTTGATTTAGTTGATTTAGTAGGCTAGTTGATTTAGAACATTGTGTCATTTAGTGGATTTTAGTATGCTAGTGGCTTCAGCATGCTAGTTGATTTAGTATGCACCATTTTATTGTTATTTTTTCTGTACATGGATAGGTAGATGTTTTGTTTTTTTGTAATAAGTTATTTTGTTGGCAAAATGTAGGTGCCAATTTAGATAAATTTGCCACTTGTTTTTTTAATCAATTATCTTAGGCAATAGGTGCCATCGGAATGCTTTGGTAGGTGGTACCTTGTTATCTAATCGTTAATCCTTTTCTCATATTTCTTTAGGAAAATGGCGCCACCACCACCACCACTATGTCAACTGTGCAAGTCAAGGTGCGCCAGTAGCCTTGCAACTGGCAAGCTGTTCGGCATCTACTTTCAGCCGAGTTTTCATCATGCGGCGGTAAGAAATTAGATGAAATGTAAAAACTATTTTATTTTTAGTGTTGGCATTACTGCATAGTGTCATTTTGCTTTTCTTACACAGATCGTCCCATGCAATGTGAGGTTGAAATTCAACAAGCTAATAGGAGACACTGTGACATTTGAGGCTCCCGGGGGGCCGTACACTATGGAGGTCGAGAAAGGACACAATATGTCACAAACTGGAGGAGATGGATGGGCCCATTTCCTCGCCCGCTTGCGTCTTACTGGTGGTGAGTTGATCAGCTTCTCCTTCAGAGCAGAAAGACCCAAGCTGGCTGTCATTTATCTCAACCTAGTGGAAGATGATGAAGATGACGAAGATGATGAAGATGATGAAGATAATGAGGACCCACTCGATGAAGATGATGAGGACCCACATCATGAAGCCATCGTAGCTCAAAGAACAAGGTTGAGCAAGGAGGAGGTGTCCAACCTGTGGGACATAATTCCGCCACGTGCTGACTTTGTCGGGCTGCCATTCGTGACCCGACTCAAAAATACCATGGTTTATCGACATGATATGGTATGTTATACTTACAAATGCAAATTATCCGATGAAATACTTAGTGTACAGTCCAATGATATGGTATGTTGTGTGGAATCTAGTCGATGATTTGTTTTAGTGTAGAGTTCGATCACATGCTTATTAGTGTAGAATCTAAGGAAACTATTAATAGTGTAGATAATCCATATGTACTTATTTGCGAGGCTATTTATTAATTGATATGTTTTTCTTATTCAAAAATTGGCAAAGAACTTATCTGTGAGTTATGGTATCGAGCCTGATGAAGAAGGCTCAGATGGACTACGCCTTACTACAAGAGGCTCCGTCACAACCTATACTTACCCTGTGGACACGGACGGTCGCACACACTTAAACTCGGTTTGGTGGAAGAAATTCCTCGATGACAAGAATCTTCGTGTTGGACAGGCCATCCTAATTACAATCAGGAACACAAACCGCCCAGGCTTGAGGATGATGATTGCCTTCGATATCATCTAGAACTACATATGTGTGTGTGGCTATATCATCTAGAACTACATATGTGTGTGTGGCTATGTCATCTAGAACTACATATGATGATCATCACCAATATCATCTAGAACTACATATGATGATCGCCGTTGATATGACCTTGTAATGCTTGAGGATGCATGTTGACTATGCATGAAATTGTTATCTAGTACTCCCTTCGTTCCAAATTACTCGTCGTGGTTTGAACTAAAACCACGACGAGTAATTTGGAACGAAGGGAGTACTACCCAGTAATGGTTTATGAATTTAATATCTACTAGCAGTAGCTAGTATCTAGTATCTGAAAGGGAAACTGAAAGGGAAAGGGGTACGGGGGGAAAATGATGAAAGATATAGTAGTAGCTAGGGACCGCGAAATCGCTACAGGTAGGTAATAGTAGCGCGTTCACAAAAAACGTTGCTGATATCGTCAACAGTAGTAGCGCGGGTATGGGCCGCGCTACTACTATAAGTTAGCTGTAGCGCCTTATTAGTAGTGCGGCCGCCCGCGCTGCTGCTAGCCTCAAAACCCGCTCTACTACTAGGGTTTTCCCTAGTAGTGAAGTGTTGTATGGTTTGAGGTCCTTCCGGGTTGAACTCCCACATACGGAGAGATCGACGTTGGCATTGTAGGACCCGACGAACTAACATTGCTTGAATTACTTTGACGAGATTGATATCCCTCTTGAGGAGATCCCGGATGCGGCTTTGCAATGTCGGCACGTCATTAACTGGTCCCCAGTCCAGCCCTTTGTTGACCCATGATGCCAGTTGGGGTGGAGGGTTAGAGCGGAAGGCTGGGGCGGCTGCCCGCTTTGTACCTCGGGGTGCTGTGATGTAAAACCACTCCCGTTGCCATAGGTCGGACACCTCCGGGAAGGAACCCTTTGGCCATAGGGCATCGGCGCCTTTGGTTATTATAGCGCCTCCTCACTCCGCATGTCGCCCATCGATCATCTTCGGCTTCACATTGAAGGTCTTGAGCCATAAGCCGAAGTGTGGGGTAATGCGGAGGAAGGCCTGACACACGACGATAAACGACGAGATGTGAAGGATGGAATCTGGAGCTAGATCATGGAAATCTAGTCCATAATAGAACATGAGCCCTCTGAAGAAGGGATCAAGACTAAAGCCTAGCCCTCGGAGGAAGTGGGAAATGAATACAACACTCTCATTGGGTTCGGGAGTGTGGATAACCTGCCCTTGAGCAGGTAGCCTGTGAAGTATTTCGGCGGTCAGATACCTAGCCTCCCTAAGCTTCTTGATGTCCTCCTCTGTGACGGAAGAGGCCGTCCACCGGCCTTGAAGGTTGGATCCGGACATGGTTGAAGGTCCGGAGCGCTTAGACAGAACCTTGAGTGTTGTAACTCGAGGTAGCGGAAGGGAAGGATCAGGCGTGGAAAGAAAAGGACAGGTCTTGACCTCTTTATAAAGAGGGTGAATATCAAGCGTCCTCCGCGTGGCCATTTTGGACTTGCCTAAAACTGAGGAGTCATACTAACGACATGGTTGGGTTACCCACGCCCGTATTGAGGAGAATCCCGTGATAAGGGGAACACGACCTCTGACTCGACAAGATGTGCCAATAAAACCGCCTCGCAAGACGTGCAGTAGCAGGTTGAGAGAAATGGTTCGAATAATGACCGGGCCGTAGCGTGATGTCATGGTATGAAAAGTTGTCAGCACATTAGATTTGTGGAATATTGTGCGCTCCACAATGGAATGTGAAATTTGTTTTGCAGTGCCGGACATGATTCATGTGTTCACAATCTGTCGGATATCGAGTTCCGGCAAACCCTTAAGGTTCAAACTCTCGGGTGCGCGCGAAGATCTTTCTCCTACCGATCCACGTCCCAACGCCTCGCTACGAATCTAAGCTAAACGGTGAACAACACAAGGGACACGAGGTTTATACTGGTTCGAGCCACCGTTGTGGTGGAATACCCTAATCCAGTGTGTGGTGTGGTAGATTGCCTCTGGGCTGATGATGAACAGTACAGGGGGAGAACAGCCTCGTGAGAGGTGTTCTTGAGCTAGTGCGGTGCTTGGGTGGATCTCTCTAGGCTCTCGATGGAGTGATCCCTCTACTATGGTGGTGTCTATCTCTATATATAGAGGCCCTGGTCCTCTTCCCAAATATTGAGTAGGAAGGGAGCCAACAACGGCCATTTTGAAGGGGAACATCTAGTACAAGTTATCCTGACTAAAGTTGGTCTTCGGCTGCCAAAGACACTGGTGATGACGTCGTCTTGGGCTCCACGGTTACCTCCATCCTGCCGCTCTACTGGTCTTGGTCTCATTGCACTGAAATGGTAACCTTTGCCTGATGCCTCGGTACTCCGCGCCTGCGATTGCCCCGTTTGCACCAAAGAGGAAAGAAGGACACTGCGCAGGCCAGCGCCAGCCTGGTCTCGATCGTCATGGCTTGCGTCACGAGCACCTCGCGAAGTACCCCTGCCTTGATCTCTCCTCCTCCTTGGGAGCCTGCCTGGTGAGGCCGCTCCTGAGGAAGCCCTTCGTCGTCTACCCCGTGAGGCTTGGCCCCTCGATAGGGTCTTGAGCTTGAGTTGATGAAGATGGGCCACCACTTGAGCCACGCCGCTGGCTGCAGGTAGGCAAGTCTGGGGACCCCCGTTCCCAGAACGCCGACAGTAGCCCCCGGGCCCAAGGCACGCTCGGACTTGGCTTAGCAGTGAAGCGAAAGGGCAAGTGCGGAGCGCCGCGGGCCCCAACAGCCTACGGCCTTGGTCGCCGCGTGGCGGTTGATTGGACGTGGGCGTCTCCGCTTCCCCATGCTACCTCGGCAACTGCCCCTCTGACAAAAAGGCTGGCTCTGGTTAGGCATACTTTCATTGCTCTCATTTGCCTTGCTCCAGATCCCCTTTCTTGCTCTTGCCTTCCTGCTCCTGAAATCTCCAGATCCGCCTCACCGTTTCTCCTCCAGGGAGCAATGGCGCCCCGCAAGACCGCGGCCGGGGCTCCATCGGCCTGGTACTCGCCGGCACTGGATCCTCCCAACATGACGGAGAAGAATCTTGCCCTCACGCGCCATATGAAGGCGGCGCGAGGCAACAAGATGGGGGAGACTGCACTCCGACCCGGCTCTTCCCGGCCGGAGAACAAGGGGAGCACCTTCTATCCCTTCTTCATGAGCGCCGTCATCGCTGGCTTGGTGCCTCCTTTCTACGAGTTCTTCTATGCCGTCCTCCGTCATTATAACCTGCACACTCTGCATCTCCATCCCAACTCTGTTCTTCTTCTATCAATTTTCGCCTACTACTGCGAGGCGCACATCGGGGTGATGCCCTCTGTGGCCTTGCTGCGCCACTTCTTCTTCCTCCGAGCCACTGGTGCCAATATCTAACCGTGCGCAAGCTTTGTTGCGTACTCCAAAGCCAACGCAATCTCGAAGTCCGGGAAGAGGGCCGACGGCTTCCGGAGCAAGTGGGTTATGTTGGATGCCGGATGCGTTACCTCTCGGTTGGCGCTTCCCACGGGGCTGCCCCAGTCCGTCGAGGCGTGGTCCCGTGCGAAGCTTGACGGCCGTCGGGCGAAGCTGGTGCTGGAGAACATGAACGCTGACCTGAGGCCTAGCAATATGAAGACAGCGAAGCTGACCGGGGCCACGCTCCTGAAGGAGTTCCTGGAGCATCGGGTGGCTCCACTTCAGGCGCACTCACGCCCATTGTGGAGACTCGAGGATGCAGACGCCATCCTCCGCCTGAACAAGGAGGCCCTGGCTGATGAAGATCTGACTGCGGCTCTCCGCTTCCTTGTTAGAGAGGATGTGCCAAGCCTGGAGGGCGCTCCTGCCCCCTTGTTCCTTCACGAAGACTGGGAGCGGGTGGTGGACGCCATGCCCACCTTTGACAGGACGGTCTGGTGCCAGCAATGCTTCTTGAGGGCCAGGCTGCAACGGCAACGGTGGAGTTGTCCTCCGGCGATTCCGACGGGGGAGAGGAGGAAGACGAGTAAGAGGAGGAGCGCGACTCGGAGCCGACCACTGAGGAGACAGGGGAGAACTCCCCTTGGCGCAGGTCCAACGTCATCCGCTCCACGCCGGATGACGACGAGGCCGACACCAGGCGAGGGGGAGAGGACCCACCCGTGATCCTGAAGAAGGACAGGTCGGGGCTGATCTTCCGAGGGTCTACTCCAGCCCCGGTGCTGCCCGCAGTCAGCTCTAGCCCTTCTGGTGCGCCCTCCTCTACTGCCGGACCTCCCGAAGCTGCGCCCCGCAAGAGGCTCTCGGGCTTCAAGCTCGGCCGGAGGCCATTGGAGCATGCCGCGGCTAACCAGTAAGTACTCAAACTCTGCTTTGCTCTCGTTTTTTGTTGTCAGGGCTTGACATCCTGCATTGTTTGGGTAGGCTGCCGCCTGCGGCGAAGAGGCTGAAGGGGGACACGGTGGCCCCTCTCGGGGCGAGCTCGTCTGTTGTGGCCGTGCCTTTGCCTGCAGGAGGGGGACGCAGCGGAGCTCATGCCTCCCCTGCTCGATCGTCCTCGAGAGATCAGGAGGGACGCTCTAGTGGGGGGCTAGCCCCCATGGCCCCGCTGACTCTGGAGGCACCGGCAGTTGACGTTGTTGCCGAGGTTGCCAAGGCTCAGGAGGTCCCAGCCTCCCAGGCCATGATTATGCTGCCGTCTCCTCCTCCTACTCGATCGGTTCCCGTCTCCTCTGCCTCCTCTGCCGCCTTGGACCGTGTTGCATACGAGCTGAGTCGGCTTCGAGAAGATCTACAAGGCGCCAACCGCCGCCTGGTGGCCGGGCACCTGGAGCTGGTCTCTGGCTGGGTTTGCTCTAACGCCTCCATCCGAGCGGCGCTGAGCCAGGCTGTGGCAGCTTCCGAGGAGGAGAAGCAAGTCACCTCCCAAGCCATAGCCGCTAGCGACGCGACATTGAAGGATGCTTCAACTGTCCGGGGCCGCTGCAAGGCGCTGGAGGACGAGCTGCAAGGCTTGCATGATGAGCTCGCCAAGGAGGTTCTAGACCATCAGGCAAAGGAGGAAGAGATGAAGGCTCGGGAGGCCACTGTCAGGGACCGCGACACCGAACTGTCAGCCGATCGCTGTCGGCTGAAGACGCTGTAGCAGAAGCTGCAGGCGGAGAGCACTACAAAAAAAATACACTTCCGTGATGATACGTGTTTGTCACAGTAGGTCGCATTTTTTGTCATGTATGTAAATCCATGACAATTTTATGACAGAATCAAGATAGTCATACCTGTGCTGTCGTAGAAGTGTTCCATGACATTACCAAAATTATCATCATGGAAGTGTCCACTTCCATGACGATAAATCGCGTGTCACAGAAGTGCTTTCGTCAAGGATGACCGACACGTGGCATCCACCGTAACGGAACACCGTTAAGCTATCGGGTCAGGTTTTGATCTGATAACCCATTAACAGCCCTGACCAATGGGGATTTTCCATGTGTAAAATCATCATTGGCTGGAGGAAACACGTGTTGGCTCATCATTGGGATAGATGTCATCCACTCATTGGACAAAAGGCGCCTATGATACGTCGACCAATCAAGTTTAAATGGGCCGGCACAACTAAAGGACCACAAGATTTTGCGGGCCATGATGGGCCGGCCGAGCTAAAGGCCCAGGAGATTTGGGGAACCATAATGGGCTGGCCCAGCTAAAGGCCCACAAGATTTCGCGGGCTATAATGGGCCGGCCCAGGTAAAGGCCCACAAGATTTTTGTGTGCCATAATGGGCCGGCCCAGGTAAAGGCCCACAAAATTCTTGCTGATCATAATGGGTCAGCCCAGCTAAAGGCCCACGAGATTTCGCCGACATTAATGGGCAGGCCCAGATGTAGGCCCACAAGATTTTGAGGACCCTAGTAGGCCGGCCCATTAACTGGCTGCAATGTTTTGGGCCAAACGCCGGCCCATATTTGATCCGGTCCATTAATGGCCTGCCATGTTCCAGGCCTAATAATTGCCCATATGAGATCCGACCTGTTAAAAGCCTCCCACTTTCTGGGCCAAATCACGGCCCAGATCAGGTCCGACCCTTTAAGAGGCTTTGGGCTCAATTATGGCCCATATCAGATTCGGCCCGTTAACTGGACGCTATGCTTTTGGGCCCACTTGCTAAAGGCCCAATTAGTAATTCGTCCTGATATTAGTATCGGCCTGTTAAGGGCCCGTTTAACATTTCGGCCCTATATTAATTTTGGCCCGTTAAAAGCCCATCATATAGTTGGGCCTAACTATGGCCTGGTTTGCATCCGGCCTGCTCGCAGTCGATATCTGATTGGGCCAAACAAGGACCGAGACAAATTTGGCCTGTTACAAGCCCGTGATTTGATTCGCACAATCATGGCCCGGGGTCCATTTCGGGCTGCTGCCTGCCCGTGAGCTATTCGGCACGTTTCAGGCCCAACCTACTTCTCAGCCTCCTAAAAGCCCATTGAGTTTTCTTGCGAAAAGTGGGCCGGGGGTTATTCGGCCTATTAAAGCCCCGAATCTACTAGTGGGCCAGTTTGACGGGGCCCATGATGCGGATCATACATCATGATTGCAAGACAGGATATATATATATACAGTAAAATAACTGCAGCATCGTGAATAAGAAAAAACCTAAACTATACAATAAATAAATTACGTCATATTACATCCACTAGGCATCAAAGTTCGCCACTATGATAATAAAGCACAAGCAGACAGCAGATTACATACACTGGGCATCAAAGATCGCCACCAGTGCAAATAAACACGCCGACAAAATAATATACAAAACCGACATCACTTCAATAGAGTTCAAGAAAGGTTAGCCCTGCTGGGGAGCTGCAGCGCAAGCAGCTGAGCAAGATGATGAGACCGCGCTTGTTCAACACTTATATCTTCCTCACTCTGAAAGATAAACAAGCAGACAAATGACAGGTTTTGCACATAAAAGTATCAGTGCTGACAATTCATCACATTTCTTACTGACGAATAAAGTGACACAGTTTAAAATTGCATTAACACAATATGGTATTGTTCAGGTCAAGACAAGGCAGGAAATGACATTATGAAGGAGTTGGCATCTTTATGACACCACTGGATTACAGATCAAGAACTCGTAAGTATCAATGGTTAGTGTGCTGTCAATTTATCCCATTTCAGATTGGCAAATAAAGAGACGGTTTAAATAATAGTAGACTGATATGACATTGTTCATAGTTAAGACATTGCAGAATATGACATTGTGCTGTAGTGGGTAGGTTCACCACACCACTGGATTACGGATGAAGAACAGAAGCATACATGCCGTGCAAAAGAAGATCACTTGCTCTATATTGTTTAATTTACATGGTATGAAGAAGGAACTTGGTTGTACAACTGAAAACTTAAATTGAGAAGGACAAACTTTTGTTTATGAACTACATAATAAACTTTAAACATGCAATTTGATGCAAACACCAAAAATAAACAGCTGTTGCAGTCATGCCTAACCAAATATACACAACAAAGTTTGAAGGCTTGAGAAGGACAAACTTACATTACTGGTGAAGACAGGCTTTATAAAGCCCTTGTCCATGCTGATGGGGGGGCAATTCAAGAAGTTTAGCACAGAATCTTCTTCATAAGCATTGCCTTTATTCTACATTTTGTTAAGAGTAAATATAGATGTGATAATATACGAAAAAATGGAGAATATTTAAGATAAGATGAAGAGTGATGCTACATAACCAGGTAGCTATAAATGTATGTGCATCGATACAGGCAAAAGGCAGAGCAAAGAGAAATGCACAGCTAAACTTCTTCAGTACCAACCTTATGGTAAGAGTAAATATAGAATCTGATGTGTAGAAAATGGAGGGCAAAGGAAAATAAGCTGCAGAGTGATGGTAATGAACAACTACCTGTCAATATGAGTACACTAATAAAGGCCAGCATGTACTTACAAGAATAGTGCAGAGCTAAAAAAATTCATTGGCATTGGATATATTCTACACTAATGTAACCATTCATACTGATCAGATAATTTGGAGCGAACAATTGATAAGCAAGCTATCATGCATACTGCTGTCACATAATGAACCAGGTATGTATGCAAGTACAGTGATATAGGACAACAGGTACTAACAAGAGCAAATCAGCGGGCAGCATATTTGCGATATCCTGTCGTTCTTTTCAAACCGGAATTCTTCTTCGAGCAGATTTCCTGCAAAAAAGATCCGTAAGGCACATGTGGAAAAGTAGAAGTTCAAATTGTCATGTGATTTCATAGACAGTACCTCATCCTGGGAATGAGAACCGTGCATAACAAGGTTTTTCCATTCCGTGTCTTCTAAATTTAGCACAGGAGACTTCACCGAAAATTCGTTTATAGACTTGCCATCAAAGTGTGATTTCCTCAGGTAACACCGATACTGCTACAATGCTTCCTTGAAAAGCACAAGCAAGCTTTGCTCATCATGATTATCCAGATTGACCCTCGCCTAGTTACAACAATGTAATGTAAATCATTGATGTGTTCAATCAGCAGAAAATAGGAAAATAATAACCATGAATAATAGCACTTACACGTAAGTTGGACAGGAAGATGTGAAAATGGTGTATGTCTTCACTATAATCTTCCCATGATGGGAATATATGCACGTAGTCCCTAACAAGATTGAAAGCATTGTCTTTTAAACTGGGAATAAATGGAATGGGGTTACAATCTGCAGGAATTGGCCGTCTCTGCAGTTGGGATAGGTCTTCCGCCCGTGGACTTGCTCTACTTTTTGCTGGAGTGGGATTTTTCTGTGGTACGGCTAGTGCTATGGCAAATGAAATTGGTATACCTTTTGCTGGAGTGCAGGTCCTGTGTGGTGGGGCTAGTGGTGTGGCTAGTGAAGTATGGGTACAGTCTGCTGGAGTCGGTCCTACATTTTGTGTCACTGGTTGTACAACCAATATAAGTGGGGCGCTGTCTGATTTCTCCGGCACCACCACATTTTTCAAGGACTTTGAAGGTGCTCCTTCAGGTTCGACAATCACCCTCTTCCTTTTTGATGTCTGATGCACAAGAATAGCATTTGAGTGGAAAAAACATGGTGTGATGAAAGATGGAATATGTATTGATAATGGATGGGCATGGCATCTCGAGTTATATGATGAGTAAACTAAGCAGATGGCGGTGCAACAAAGTAGGAGAAATCCAAGACAATATATGTAATGTATGCGCAATCAATAAAACCTTTCCAAATTAGAACAGGCACCTTCATGGGTGAATAGGACATGCCATCTGCCTTTGACTCCTCGAGGTTAGAATAGTCATTAGGATGATATTCTGAACAAGAATCAACAGGTGGGGAGCGTACGAGTTTCATTGCTTCCAGAATGGCACTCAATGCCTTGGTGCCAATTTTGTAAGTCATTGCAGTGTTCCACAATATTCTTCTGATGCACGGATTCTAATATTCACTGTAATTGCGTATAATATCTGAGAACCATGAAAACATAAATAGTTGTGAGATTATCTTTGTAATGCAGATGATATTCTAATGAGAGAGCTCATGTGTGCTGTAATATGGTGCGTGCATTTATATAATCTGGCACAAGTACACAAAAAAATAGGCTCCAGAAGTAAGGATAGTTGGCAGATGATAGGTTCATAATATACTGTATAGAGAGTTTATTGCCAAACCATGATAACAAGAGCACACAGCAACTAAGCAGATCATAGTGTACATAATAGGGGTACACCATAACCATGATATATAGATCGGGAAAGTGGAACTGGCTTGAAAATACGGTGTTGTATTGCTGCTAGTAATTGAAAGCCTATCGATCACGTACATGCTAGCTCTATCGAACATGGTAGCAAGTAGATTTTGGATAATAAAATGTTGGTTGCGCAGTGCCCACACATGATGAACCAGAGCGCATTTAGAATGCAACTCCCAGCCGATCTCTCGACCATTTCAGGCGGTTGGATGAAGATCCTACGTCTCCTAACCCTTCTTCTTCCTCGTCTCTGATTCTTCCCATACAGAACACCGCACGGGCCGCCGACCGGGCCGCCGGCCCCCACCGCCTGTGTTCCTCCGCCACCCCACCCCCACCCCGCCCCAACCCCCACCTGCAACGAGTTTTCTTCGTTCGGCGAGACCCCACAACCACCCGAGCCCCTTCGATCGCACCGGCGAACTCCGGCGAGCTCTGAAAAATCGACTGACCCAATTTTGAAATTTAGTCTACTGTGATTTAACTAGTGTGGAATATAAAAGGGGAAAACCATAAGCATTGGGAGTACAGTGTTGAGCGTGCCATGGCGGATCTGAAGGTGCAAACTAGACAAAGGCAACTTCGCAACCAAGACAAGAAATCAGAGTAAAGCAGTGGTGATCTATTTTTTGCTACGATAAATAAGTTGAGCAGATACGAAAGTGTACCGCCTCTGGTGCGGCGCCTTGTACGCATTTGCTGAGAATTTGACGGTGCTGCGGTAGCGATGGCTGTCGGCGGCATGGAACCAGATCTAGGAGGGTAGACGGTGGCGGCGGGGCGCGGTGGACGAGACAGTCGTAGGAGCGGCGCCGGCAAGGTGGACGAAGGCGGGGATGAAGCGAGAGGACCGGATGCAAGGATCCCGGTCCGAAGGCGTGGATGAGAGAGGTTGATCTCTTGTAATGGACGGCGGCGTCGGGGTATCAGCTCCGGCATGGTGGAGGAGGACGGCAGTGGATGGGGTGGAGGACGGCGGCGGACGAAGGAGGGTGGGGTGGAGAGGGTGTTTTGGCACCCACGGAGTACGAATGGGGAAAAGGGAGGTAGAAAGGAAGGGGGACCATGTATTCAGGGCGCGCTTGTCTCAAATGCGAGGAAATTTACAAACTTAGCCCCCGTTTCAAATTTCTACTACATCACAACAACATTAGTCAGTTGGGTATAGGACGGTAATCTCGCATACACCGAATATTTGCCGACGAGAGTTTTTTTTTGGCGCCCACTATCGGTGTCAAAAACGGCGGATCTCGGGTAGGGGGTCCCGATCTGTGCGTCTAGGCTGATGGTAACAGGAAGCAAGGGACACAGATGTTTACCCAGGTTTGGGCCCTCTCAATGGAGGTAAAACCCTACTTCCTGCTTGATTAATATTGAAGATATGAGTAGTACAAGAGTAGATCTACCACGAGATCGTAGAGGCTAAACCCTAAGAGCTAGCCTATGATGGTATGATAGTAATTGTGGTCGGCCTTCTAAGGACCAACCTCTCCGGTTTATATAGACACCGGAGAGGGCTAGGGTTTACATGGAGTCGGTTACAAGGAAGGAAACACAATATCCAGATCGCCAAGCTTGCCTTCCATGCAAAGGAGAGTCCCATCCAGACTCGGGCCAAAGTCTTGAGTCTTGTATCTTCATGCTTCAATAGTCCGGACGTTGTACACAGTCCGGCTGTCCGGATACCCCCTAATCCAGGACTCCCTCAGTAGCCCCTGAACCAGGCATCAATGACAAGGAGTCCGCGCACAGTCTTGTCTTCGGCATTGCAAGATGATGTCTACTACAAAACCTTCTTCTTGTAGACGTTGTTCGGCCTGCAAGTGCACGGGTTTGTAGGACAGTAGCAAATTTCCCTCAAGTGGATGACCTAAGGTTTATAATTCCGTAGGAGGCGTAGGATGAAGATGGTCTCTCTCAAACAACCCTGCAACCAAATAACAAAGAGTCTCTTGTATCCCCAACACACCCAATACAATGGTAAATTGTATAGGTGCACTAGTTCGGAGAAGAGATGGTGATACAAGTGCAAAATAGATAGTAGATATAGGTTTTTGTAATCTGAAATAATAAAAACAGCAAGGTAACAAGTGATAAACGTGAGCGTAAATGGTATTGCAATGATAGGAAACAAGGCCTAGGGTTCATACTTTCACTAGTGCAAGCTCTCTCAACAATAATAACATAGATAGATAATATAACAAGCCCTCAACATGCAACAAAGAGTCACTCCAAAGCCACTAATAGCGGAGAACAAACGTAGAGATTATGGTAGGGTACGAAACCACCTCAAAGTTATTCTTTCAGATCAATCTATAAAAGAGTTCGTACTAGAATAACACCTTAAGACACAAATCAACCAAAACCCTAATGTCACCTAGATACTCCATTGTCACCTCAAGTATCCGTGGGCATGATTATACGATATGCATCACACAATCTCAGATTCATCCAACCAACACAAAGTACTTCAAGGAGTGCCCCAAAGTTTCTATCGGAGAGTCAAGAACGTGTGCCAACCCCTATGCATAGGTTCCCAATGTCATGAAACCCGCAAGTTGATCACCAAAACATACATCAAGTGGCACATGATATCCCATTGTCACCACAGATAATCATGGCAAGACATACATCAAGTGTTCGCATAAAAGACTCAATCTGATAAGATAACTTCAAAGGGGAAACTCAATTCATCACAAGAGAGTAGAGGGGGAGAAACATCATAAGATCCAACTACAATAGCAAAGCTCGGGATACATCAAGATCGTGCCATAGAGGGAACACGAGAGAGAACATGAGAGAGAGGAGATCAAACACATAGCTACTAGTACATACCCTCAGCCCCGAGGGTGAACTACTCCCTCCTCGTCAAGGATAGCGTTGGGATGATGAAGATGGCCACCGATGATGGGATCCCCCTCCGGTAGGGCGCCGGAACGGGCTCCCGAGAGGTTTTTGGTGGCTACAGAGGCTTGCGGCGGCAGAACTCCAAATCTATCTTCTGTTTTGGAAGTTTTAGGGTACGTAGGTATATATGGGTGAAAGGAGCATGTCGGTGGAGCTATGGGGGGCCCACGAGGCAGGGGGCGCGACCCCCACCCTCGTGAGGACCTCCCGTATCTTCTAACGTGGGGTCCAGGTCCATCAGGTGGGTTTCCTTCCAAAAATAACTTCTCCAGTTGATTTACTTCCGTTTGACTCTGTCTGATATTCCTTTTCCTTGAAACACTGAAATAGGCATAAAACAACAAATCTGGGCTGGGCCACCAGTTAATAGGTTAGTACCAACAATAATATAAAAGTGGATAATGAAGCCCAATATTGCCTAAAACAGTAGATAAAGTAGCATGGAGCTATCAAAAATTATACATACGTTGGAGATGTATCAAGCATCCCCAAGCTTAATTCCTGGTCGTCCTCGAGTAGGTAAATGATAAAAAAAGAATTTTTGATGCGGAGTGATACTTTGGCATAATTTCAATGTAAATCTTCTTAATTGTGGCATGAATATTCAGATCCGAAAGATTCAAGATAAAAGTTTATATTGACATAAAAATAATAATACTTCAAGCATACTAATAAAAGTAATCATGTCTTCTCAAAATAGCATGGCAAAAGAAAGTTCATCCCTACAAAATCATATAGTTAGGCTATGCTTCATTTTCGTCACACAAAGATGTTCCCAACTTCTATACCCCCGATGACAAGACAAGCAATTGTTTCATACTTAAATA
This sequence comes from Triticum aestivum, assembly GCF_018294505.1. Taxonomy (NCBI): domain Eukaryota; kingdom Viridiplantae; phylum Streptophyta; class Magnoliopsida; order Poales; family Poaceae; genus Triticum; species Triticum aestivum. The sequence goes on along the minus strand of NC_057801.1, from coordinate 531,063,376 downwards.
ATCTCAAACTTTTTCAACCTTCACGCAATACATGAGCGTGAGCCATGGATATAGTACTATGTGTGGAATAGAATATGATGATGGGGATTGTGTGGAGAAGACAAAAAAGGAGAAAGTCTCACATTGATGAGGATAATCAACGGGCTATGGAGATGACCATCAATTGATGTCAACATGAGGAGTAGGGATTGCCATGCAATGGATGCACTAGAGCTATAAATGAATGCTCACCAAAAGAAAACTAGTCGGTGTGCATCCAACTTGCTTGCTCACGAAGACCTAGGGCATTTGAGGAAGCCCATCGTAGGAATATATAAGCCAAGTTCTATAATGAAAAATTCCCACTAGTATAAAAAGACAACTTATGAGACTCACTATATGAAAAACAAGGTGCTACTTTGAAGCACAAGATATGAGACTCACTATATGAAGAACAGGGTGCTACTTGGAAGCACAAGTGTGGAAAAAGAGATAGTAGCATTGCCCTTTTTATTTTCTCTATTTTTTTGGGCCTTTCTTTTTTTCTTTCAGCCTTTCTCTTTTTTTTGGGCAATGCTCTAATAATGATGATCATCACACTTCTATTGATTACAACATAAGGATTACAACTCAAAACTTATAACAAGATATGACTCTATATGAATGCCTCCGGCAGTTTACCAGGATGGTGCAATGAATCAAGAGTGACATGTATGAAAAATAATGCATGGTGGCTTTGCCACAAATACGATGTCAACTACATGATCATGCAATGGAAATATGACAAAAGTAATGTATGTCATGAATAGGATGCTGGAAGTTGCATGGCAATATATCTCGGAATGGCTATGCAAATGCCATGATAGGTAGGTATGGTGGCTGTTTTGAGGAAGATATAAGGAGGTTTATGTGTGATAGAGCGTATCGTATCACGGGGTTTGGATGCACCGGCGAAGTTTGCACCAACTCTCAAGGTGAGAAAGGGCAATGCACGGTACCGAAGAGGCTAGCAAAGGCGGAAAGGTGAGAGTGCGTATAATCCATGGACTCAACATTAGTCAAAAGAACTCATATACTTATTGCAAAAATTTAGAAGTCATCAAAAACCAAGTAATACGTGCATGCTCCTAGGGGGATAGATTGGTAGGAAAAGACCATCGCTCGTCCCCGACCGCCACTCATAAGGATGCACAAGCTAGGTACACTTCAAGTTTCAAATTTGTTAGACAACTTTAACCATACGTGCATGCTATGGGACTTGCTAACTCCAACACAAGCATTCTTTGAATTCATAATCACCCAACTAGCATGACTTTGATATTATCACCTCCATATCTCAAAACAATTATCAAGCATCAAACTTATCTTAGTATTCAACGCACTCAAAAGAAAGTTTCACATATCTTGAATACCAAGTATATTAACATTAAGCAAATTACCATTCTATTAACGACTCTCAAAATAATATAAGTGAAGCATGAGAGTTCATCTATTTTTTGAAAATAAAACTACCACCATGCTCTAAAAGATATAAGTGAAGCACTAGAGCAAAAACAAACTACTCCGAAAGATATAAGTGAAGATCAATGAGTAGTCGAATAATTATACAACTATGTGAAGACTCTCCCATTTAATGATTTCAGATCTTGATACTTTATTCAAACAGAAAGCAAAGCTAAAGAAAACTAAATTGTAAGGATAGCACAACTCAAGTGAAGAAGCAAAAACTTAGGCTCAACCGATACTAACCGATAGTTGTTGAAGAAGAAAGGTGGGATGCCTACCGGGGCATCCCCAAGCTTAGATGCTTGAGACTGCTTGAAATATTATCTTGGGGTGACTTGGGCATCCCCAAGCTTGAACTTTTGTGTCTCCTTAATTCCTCTAATATCATGGTTTCTCTTTTTTCAAAAGCTTCATTCACAACAAACTCAACAAGAACTCATGAGATAGGTTAGTATAAACCAATGCAAAACCTTATCATTTTCTATTGTAACAAATCAGTAAAATTATTATTCCACATTGAATACTAAATGCCTCTGCATATTTAACACTCCTATCCTCAAATAGAATCATTAATCAAGCAAACATATGCACACAATGCAACCATAACAGCAATCTGTCAAAACAGTACAGTCTGTAAAGAATGCAAGAGTATCAATACTTTCCTGACTCCAAAAATTATGAACTAAAATTCCAACTGTAATACATTTATCATATATCAATATGAAAAAGGTTTCATCATTATATCATTCTCTGACTTTTCTAGGGTCTTTTTGCAACAGCGGTAAACTTTCTGTTTTCAAACAGCAACATGTATACTAGCAAAATAAGCATGGCAAAGGCTATCCTTGACTTCTTTATTGAAACTAAAGATGAAAAAAATTAATATAATTAACAGCAAGCAAATACTAACAAGAGAAAATGACGCTCCAAGCAAAACACATACCATGTGGTGAATAAAAATATAGCTCCAAGTAAAGTTACCGATGAACGAAGACGAAAGAGGGGATGCCATCCGGGGCATCCCCAAGCTTAGGCTCTTGGTTGTCCGTGAATATTACCTTGGTATGCCTTGGGAATCCCCGAGCTTAGGCTCTTACCACTCCTTTTTTCATAGTCCATCGAATCTTTACCCAAAACTTGAAAACTTCACAACACAAAATTTAACCGAAAACTCGTGAGCTCCGTTAGCGAAAGAAAACAAAACACCACTTCAAGGTACTGTAATTAACTCATTCTTTATTTATATTGGTGTTAAACCTACTGTATTCCAACTTCTCTATGGTTTATAAACTATTTTACTAGCCATAGATTCATCAAAATAAGCAAACAACACAATGAAAACAGAATCTGTCAAAAACAGAACAGTCTGTAGTAATATGTATCAAACATATACTTATGGAACTCCACAAATTCTACCAAATTAGGACGACCTGAACAATTTGTGTAAATATCCACAGCAAAAAGAATCAGATCAGAAGCACGTTTCCGTGAATTAACAAAACTAATTTACTGGGTGCAAAAGTTTCTGATTTTCAGTAGGATCAACACAACTATCACCGTAAGCTGTCCTAAAGGTCTTACTTGGCACTTTCTTGAAACAAAAGCTATAAAACTTGATTACTACAGTAGCATAATCATGTGGAAACACAAAAATAGTAAGGATAAATATTGGGTTGTCTCCCAACAAGCACTTTTCTTTAATGCCTTTCTAGCTAGGCATGATGATGACAACGATGCTCACAAAAAAGATAAGAATTGAAGCATAACAGGAGCATCATGAAGCATATGACTAGCACATTTAAGCCTACCCACTTCCTATGCATAGGGATTTTGCAAGCAAATAACTTATGGGAAAAATAATCAACTAGAATAGGAAGGTAAAACAAGCATAGCTTCAAGATTTTCAACACATAGGGAGGAAACTTGACATTATTGCAACTCCTACAAGCATATGTTCCTCCCTCATAATAATTTTCAGTAGCATCATGAATGAATTCAACAATATAACCAGTACCTAAAGCATTCTTTTCATGATCTACAAGCATAGAAAATTTACTACTCTTGACATAAGCAAAATTCTTCTCATTCGGAATAGTGGGAGTATCATAAGAGACATGAACACTAAAAATTGTTTCCACATTAAAAGAGTAATGTTCAGAAAAAGCGTAATCATAATCATGACAAGATTTGTAAATATAATCATCACTACTTTTTATAGCATAAGTTTCATCACAATAATCATCATAAGTAGCAACTTCGTTCTCATCATATTCGATTGAAACCTCTTCCAAGATAGTGGAATCATCACTAAATAAAGTTGACACTCTTCCAAATCCACTTTCATATTCATCACAATCAGATTCAACATCCTCCAAAATAGTGGGATCATTACTTCCTAAAGTTGAAACTCTTCCAAACCCACTTTCATCAATATAACCATCATAAATAGGAGGCATGCTATCATCATAACAACTTTGCATACCAAATGTCACGACCGGTTTTTCAATAAAATACTTATTGAGAAATCGATCTTTTCAATCCAGTACAGGAAAAATTCTCCTTACTAGTAGACAAATACTTGATACAGTAAGCCGGTAGCATTACATATATTACAGGGTCGAGCTGAGGCTGCTCAACAATTTATTACAAACATGCCAATATTGTACATAAGGGCGGTTATGGTACAGGGGTGGGGTGGCATACTACTGACTCGAGATAAAAGTGGTGGTGGAAATATCATAGTGGAGTGGATAATATGTCTCCTAAACTGGCAGCTCATCGAGCGTCGAGGTGAGGCTCGATGAATTTATTCGAGTAGCAGAAGCGGATATAATATAGTGACCAAATCCAGGATCGCACGAGACTGACTGGGACTCCTCTAGGCATCGGACTCGCTATCGAACTCTTCATCCATGAGATCGCCTTCGGCAACATCTGGCCAAATCAACAAGCCAGGTGAGTACTTTGAAAGTACTCGCAAGACAGTTCGGACATAAGATATAACAAATGCATGCATGAATGCGTCATGGGCAAATAGCAATGCACATTCAAATAATAAATATTGGCACAACATAATAAGTAAAAAGGGAGTCGGACGGTAGTCTTCCCGAAATCCCAATCAAATAACTGAAAACCGATCGGGTGTCTGGAGCGACGCCTCGAAGGGTAAACAAATAAATAATCATGCCGCAATCGGGCGTCTAAGCGACACCACATAAAGGGCTTATATTGGAAAGTAAATGACATGCGTGCCACAGTCGAACGTCGGAGCGACATAGCAGAAAGGGCTTATATTGAGAGTAAATAACATGCGTGCCATAGTCAGACGTCTGAGCGACATCGCAGAAAGGGCTTATATCGAAAATAAATAACAAGCATGCCACAGTCGGACGTCTGAGCGACATCGCAGAATGGGCTTATATCAAAAGTAAATAACAAGTGTGCCACAGTCGGACGTCTAAGCGACATCGCAGAAAGGGCTTATATCAAAAGTAAATAACAAGTGTGCCACAGTCGGACGTCTAAGCGACATCACAGAAAGGGCTTATATCAAAAGTAAATAACAAGTGTGCCACAGTCGGACGTCTGAGCGACATCGCAGAAAGGGCTTAAATTTCATTATTCATATCTGATAAATTCAAAAAGATATAATACTCATAGGAAATATTCAACACATAATAATAAACGGGTTAGTCCATCCACATGAATAAACATTTAATCGGACTTAACACTCATCTGGTTCACCGGAGTTTTTGTCACTGAGACTGACACTTGACAAGATAAGTTGAACACAGTACTTGGACATGGATAAGATGATTCAAATGATTTTTTACTCTGCAGGGTTTGTACTAAATTACCCACAGCCAACGGATTTCCATAGTCACGAAGGACTAGTTCCGTTTACGGTATTTCGGTAGAAACACATCTAACCAGTACACACCCATCCTACCTCATGATGCCAGGAATCACCCTAGACAGCGTTCAAGAAAAACTTTGAGACGGGGAGATCACAATCTCGAATAGCATGGGATCAAATATATATACGCGCGCTCTAAGGGGTGCTCCCCTCTCGGTCCCAACCGGAAACACCCATGCCCCCTGATCGGATGACTGGCTTTAATCCAGGGCCATGGAACCCTCATCACGGCCTCTCGATTTGGTGTGTACCAGGAAAGCGGTTTGCAACTTACTAAGCCATATCCCTTGCGGAAAACATGTGGTAGTACGGGAAGGGAAAACGGATGGAAACTGGACTGATTCATGTCGACACTGTAGTCAAATAGTCTGGCAACTGGCATGCTACAACACTGCCATCTTACCCATTCTCCTACCATCACATGGCTATGCAAACTCATATCCAACAACTTATGGATTTTCGAAACTCACTTGCCTCAACTTTGTATGTAATATAACATTCATCGAGATGCTCATAGACATGCCATGAAACTACTTAATGCAAACATGCCAAAGACACTCATCATATCAAAAGTTCAAACATGCTTGCCTAGTTCGGAGTAGTCGGAGTCTAGCTTGGCGAAGTTCGTGGTTCCGTCACCTCCTCCGGTATCTATGTTATAAGAAAATACGTACTAACGTAAATACTGAGAGTGCACAAAAAAATGTTCCAAATATTTTTCAAATAAATATGACAACAAACTAGACAGAAAAATCAAGATGACAAAAAAAGAATCAATCAAAAATCAGTTTCTGTTTAAAAGTTATAAAAGTTTTAATCTAGGGACTCATTTGTAGTGAAACAGAAAGTTTCCAGGGGCCAACTTATAAAAACAGAAAACGCTTCGGCTGAAAAGCCGTCAACTGCAAAGGGAAACGTATTCTGCCCGAAGGCGTTTTCAGAAAACGGTTCGAAAAAGAAGAAAATACTGACGAGGGGTCCCACCTGTCGGGTTTGAAATTTCAAACGGGGGGAGAAACAGAGCTCGTCGGCGCCCGAGAGCTGCGGTGGTCACCGGCGGCGATCCACGGCGAGTTAGGAGGATCGAAGAGTAACTACGTGCTCAGTGTGTCCTTCCGCGTCGGTGGGTGGTGGTGGTGGTCATCGGCGAGCACCACGTCGACGGCGGTCCTTGCTCCGACGGACGGTGGCTCGGGTGGAGTTGGATCTCGTCGGGGAGGGCTGCGGAGGTCACTGGGTGCTCGAGGAGACTACTGACGAGGTTTGGGCGGCTGGGATGACCTCACCGGAGTGGATCGAGCTGGTGGCCGAGGCGGATCGAGGTGGCCGAAGTTGGGGGAGGAGACCTCCTCGAGGTCCTCCTAGTGGCTTGGCGGGGTTCTGGTGGGGTGCAGTAGTGGTGTGTGCTCGAGAACGAGTTCAGGACCTCTTTTTATAGGCGATCTAAGGCGGTGGCCGTGAACGGGGATCTCCGGCGATGGTTACGGCGGCGCAGTGCTTGGTCGGGGAGTTTAGGAGGTTGGGCATCAACGTGGAGGTCCACGGGTTCCGTTTAGAAGATAAACCAGGTTGGATTAGGCGCGTGTGGGTGGTTTTGACAGAACGGGGTGGCGCGGGCCCGTCGGCGGCAGAGGGCGTGCCCTGTGCTTGCCAGGCCACGACGACGGTGCTGCGGTGTGCGCTGGCATGCATGAGGCCACGCGGAGGGCTAGGGACCGTTGGGCGGCGCCGAACGGCGTAGCGAGCTGGCGCTGGCTCCTGTTGGCTGCCACGGGTGGCTCTGCCACCGCAGAGGCTGCCGGTGTTGGCGAGGCTCGCCGCCACCAACACCTGCGCCCGTCCAAGGGAGCGTGCAGTGCTCAGGTTAAGAAGGAGAGGCCGTGCACAACGTGCCAGGGTGCAGTGGTGATCGATGACAAGGCACTGACGAAAAATGACACTGTCAACACTCTGAAACTCTGAATTTACTGAAAGTGTACAGGAACAGTGCCGGCCAAGTGTTTGTTGAAATGAAACAAGCATGAGAAGATTTTTTCTGGGGCTGATCTTTGGTGTGGTGGCCTCTCAAAGCACCTGGGTCTGCCTGAATTTTGGTGAAATATTTGGAGAAACGAAAATATGAATTTCACCAAAAATGATGAATCTGGTCCAAACTTGCAGAGGTTGAAACTTGAAAATTTTGAAAAGAGGAAGATTGGATCTTGATGGATCTAGGTTGGGGGTGCTAAGGACTATCCAGAGGAGTTGGTTTGAGATCAAAACTCAAAGGAAGTCAGATACTTCCTTTGTAAATCATCTAGGCTTAAAATAATTGACAGAATTGTTTTGGGGAATAAAATAAATGAAATAAAATCCAAAAATGGGTTGGACTTGTTGGAACAGAAAGTTTGGATTGCCCCAAAGTGGAGGGAGGGGTTTTGGGAGGATTTACCACATGAGGCATGGTAAAACCATGGGTGGTTTCAAAACAAAAGAAGCCCCAAAACCCATAGGGTTTCTTTTAAAGGAAAAATAAATTCCAACAAATATTTTTGAGAAGGGAAAAATCAGAAGAAAGGTTTTTAATAACCAAACACCAGGGTTGAAGAAGATACAAAAATAAAATCCTTGCCATGGGGAAAAGTTTTGAGAGAGAGATTTTTGGAAGGATTTAAATGACCTTCTTCAAATCCAACAAAGTTTTGCTGAAAACTAAATAAGAATTTTTGGAGTGTCACAACACCTACCCCCTTAGGAAAAATCTCATCCCCGAGATTTCAGCTGATCCTCAAATAAGTGTGGGTGCTCTGTCTGACGAAAATCCTCTCTTTCCCAAGTTGCTTCACTCTCGGTGTGATTGCTCCACTGAACTCTGAAAAACTTGATGGTTTTCTGTCGGGTCCTCCTTTCACACTCCTCTAATATTTTTATTGGATGTTCCCGATAGGTGAGGTCTGGTTGCACGTCAATGTTTTCATGGGATACTTGCTTCTCTAGGTTGCTCACGCACTTCCTCAACTGCGAGACGTGGAACACGTCGTGGACATCGGATAATTCTTTGGGTAAGTCTAGCTGGTAGGCTACCGTGCCTCTTCGTGCCACTATACAGAATGGTCCGATGAATCTTGGTGCTAGCTTTCCCTAAATCTTGAATCGTTGCAGGCCCCTCATAGGAGATACTCGTAGGTACACAAACTCACCGGGTTCGAAACTGACTCCACGATGTTTCTGATTGTAATAACTCTTCTGTCGGCTTTGAGCTGTCTTGAGTCGGTCCCTGATTAGTTTGACCTTTTCTTCGGCTTCTTTGAGCATGTCTGGGCTGAAGATACGGCTGTCTCCGGTCTTTGACCAATTTAGCAGGGTACGACATCTTCGCCCGTACAACGCTTCGAAGGGTGCCATCTGTAGGCTGTCTTGGTAGCTGTTGTTGTAGGCGAATTCGGTGTATGGCAAGCTTTCTTCCCAACTGGTTCCATAGGTGAGGACACATGCTCTCAGCATGTCCTATAGAATTTGGTTTATGCATTCAGTTTGTCCATCCGTCTGGGGGTGGTATGCTGTACTGAAAGCTAGTTGGGTTCGCAGAGCCTGTTGTAGGTGACCCGAAAATCTGGAGATGAATTGTGTGCCCCTGTCAGATATTATAGTTTTTGGAACTCCATGCAGACAGACGATACAGGAAAGATAAATCCTGGCAAGCTTCTGAGTGGTGTGGGTTGTCTTCACGGGGATGAAGTGTGCCACCTTAGTCAGTCTATCTGTGATGACCCATATGGCATCATTCCCGTGTCGTGACCGAGGTAGCCCAACAATAAAATCCATTCCAATCTCGTCCCATTTCCACTCAGGTATCTTATTTGGTTGTAATAGTCCGGCCGGTTTTTGGTGCTCGGCCTTGATGCGTTGACATGAGTCACAACACGCAATGAACGTGGCTATGTCCCTTTTTATACCGTGCCACCAAATTTTTTTTGAAGATCCTTGTACATTTTTGTTCCTCCAGGATGGATTGAATACGGAGCGGTGTGGCCTTCAGCTAAGATTTGCTGTTTAAGGTCCTCGATATTTGGTACGCAAAGTCTATCTCCGTACCACAATATTCCCTACTCGTCGATAACGAATTCTGAGGCCTTGCCCAAACTCACTTTCCGTTTTATGCCTTCAATGCTGGGGTGCCCATGCTGAGCCTCTTTAATCTTTTCTATCAGGGTAGGCTGTATTTCTAAATTCGACACACTGCCTTCGGTGACGACCATCAAGTTGAGTTTAGCAAACTCCTGCCGAAATTCAGGTCTCAGGCTTGGTAGGTTGTCATTGTTCGGGCTAGGGTTCCGAATTAGAGCATCCGCCACTACATTTGCTTTTCCTGGATGATAGTGGATTCCAATATCATAATCCTTCACTAATTCCAACCAGCGTCGTTGCTGTAAATTTAGTTCCGGTTGTGTGAAAATATACTTGAGGATTTTATGGTCCGTGTATATTTCACAACGATTTCCAAGTAAAAAGTGTCTCCATTCCTTGAGTGCATGAATGACTACTGCCAACTCCAGGTCATGAGTAGGATAATTTTCTTCATGCCTGCGAAGTTGTCTGGAAACATACGCGACTATCTTGCCTTCTTGCATCAATACGCATCCGTGGCCCTTCCGGGATGTGTCACAATACACCTCAAAATTCTTGTGTATGTCTGGCACAATTAATACTGGTGCTGTCGTTAATTTCCTTTTTAGTTCTTGGAAACTTTTCTCGCAAGCTTCCGTCCATTCAAACTTCTTGTCTTTCTTGAGTAACTGCGTCATTGGCTTTGCTATGGTGGAGAATCCTTCAATCAATCTTCGATAGTATCCTGCCATTCCCAAGAAACTTCGTACGTCCATTACGCTGGCTGGTTGTTTCCAGCCAAGTACGGCCTTGAATTTTTCTGGGTCTACGGCAATACCTTCTTGGGTCGGTACGTGGCCCAGAAAACCTACCTGTCTTAGCCAAAATTCACACTTGCTGAACTTGGCGTACAATTGATGTTTCCTGAGTTCTCCTAGTACAATTATGAGATGTTCAGCATGCTCTTCTGGTGTCTTGGAGTATATCAAAATATCATCGATGAATACCACAACAAACTTGTCCATAAACTTCATAAATACTTTGTTCATGAGGTGAACAAAATATGAGGGGGCGTTCGTTAGTCCGAATGGCATTACTGTGAACTCATACAGTCCGTATCCGGAGGTGAAGGCTGTCTTGGGGATATCTTCTGTTCGTACATTTAATTGAAGGTATCCCGACCTTAAGTCAATTTTTGAGAAGATCTTAGCTTGAGCGAGCCGATCAAATAAATCATTTATCCGTGGCGTCGGGTATTTGTTCTTGATTGTGACCATGTTAAGTGCTCGATAGTCTATACACAATCTCAGTGTCCCATCCTTCTTCTTGGCAAATAAAATTGGTGAACCCCAAGGTGAGGAGCTAGCTCGTATATATCCTTTGTCTAGTAATTCTTTTATTTGCTTCTTCAATTCTACCAACTCGGATGGTGCCATTCTGCATGGTTTCTTGTATATGGGGGCGGTTCTGGGTGCTAGCTCAATGCTGAATTCTATCTCTCGGTCTGGTGGCATGCCTGGTAGTTCTTCGGGAAATACGTCTGGAAATTCACACACTACTGGAACTTTGCTTAATTCAGAAACATCCACCTTGTTCAATCTCGGTTGCCAGGATATTTTTCTCTCTTTGGCTAAAACTTTTATTGTCTTCCCGTGGTGGTGGGCGAGAATTACGGTCCGGTTTAAGCAGTCAATAAAACCTTTGTTGGTGGTTAACCAATCCATACCTAAGATGACATCCAGTCCTTTATTTTCCAATATAATAAGGTTGGCGTGAAACTTCAATCCTTCAAACTCAATAACCACACCTTGGCAGTAACTTTGAGTACTTGCTTAATCCCAGGGGACTTGATGATCATGGATTTTTCCAAGGGAAGCATCGAAAAATTATTTTGCAAAGCAAAACTCTTCGAAATGAATGAGTGAGAAGCTCCAGAATCAAACAAAACCGTGGCAGGTATTGTGTTGACAGGGAACGTACCGAGTACGATATCCGGGGCATTTTGTGCTTCCTCTCTGGTCACGTGGTGTCACATCCCTAGCTTCTGGCATTGCTCTAGCCTAGCTTCATGTCTGCATCATGTTTAAATTCAAATGAAATTTGAACTGAGGATATTCAGAAGCCTCAAAACCCTAGTTAAAAGAAGGGCAAGCACCCTTTAAATTGCATTCTGTGAATCCAAAATGCCCTAAAAATAGTTTTGTGAATTTTGGCAAGAGTTATATATCAAACCAAAATTCTGGAATATTTTTAAGGAATTATTTGGTCTCTGAATTTAAATCAATAATCTATTTGAATTTGGGGATATATTCATAATATATAATGAATATATTTTCAAATGCTTTGAAATGTTTTATGTACTCTTGGATTAGTCCAGAGAGGTAACATAAAATATTTCAGAATGTTTTGGCACTGTTTGAAATTATTTTGGAATTGAAAACAGTGG